>NC_039358.1:11078935-11218699 GCF_003573695.1 Papaver somniferum
TTTTTTTTAAGAAGCACTTTTGATACATATACAAAAGGAAACAAAAGATTACATGACACTTTGCAAGAGGTATCCCTTTTTGATGCACCCAGTTAAATTCGATGGTTGTTTTTCTTAATGTAACCTCCACCTTCTATCCCAACCAACCAAAGAACAAGCTAGTCAAGTTTCGTTCAGTATTCTAAAATGATTGGCAATCGTGACTTCCTATCAAACACCTTGAAGATCGAGGCTATACATGTATTGGTAGATCGTGCGCGTGCAAATTTCTTATCACCATGTGAATTGTGCTAGAATCAGGGTGCTTAAATATCTAGACTAAGACTCCTAATAATTACATATTTGCACAAGAGTCAACATTTCAAGGTAAATGAGCTCCATTTTTATGTTTTTTTTTTTTCAATTTTTTAATTTTTTATTTTGATTTTTCATTTTTTTCAAAAAGAAGGAGTTCTTGTTTTCAATTATGGCATATTATCAAAGTATCTACTTTTCACCCCCAAACCTAAACTAAACATTGTCCTCAATGTTTCAAAATATGAACAAAATTATAATACAACATATGAAGAGGATCATGTTGAGTAGAGAAAAAGGAAAGAGAATACCCGATTTTGGCGAAAGCAATATTAGAACTCCGTTATTCAAGGCAAGAATCCAACATATGTCAGCCGAGATCATATTGGATTAGCAAAATATATACAAAAGGAACAAAAAGGTTTTTAAGAAATTTTATCTACTGGATTATATACAAAAATTCACCATACACTAACAATCTAAAGAGTTGAGGATCAACCCAAAAGACAAAGTGTAGATGTTTCAACAGCTTCACACAAATATAACAGGAAAGAAACGCAAGTGAAACTGTGAAACAAAATGAGCTACCCCCAAACCTGGATTTTTCAACGGATAAAATTTTGGAAACAAAATCTCGCAGTTTTGGGGGTTCATCATGCACAAGGTCTAGCTCGAAATGAACTGTGCTAGGGACGGGCAAACATGCTAATTCCAACTGTGGTTCCTCAAATGTATTATACTTAGAAGAAAAATAGTCCAAGAGGACTTGGGAAGCACACAGTTCCAAACCTAGGTTGGGGACTCTCAGAACAATTGGTTTGACAATATGGGTACAAACCAACTCTAGGTTGGGTGGAAGGGTATCAGATTGTGACTTAGGCAAGAAAGTGACATCCAAGTGTCTCACATGCATGAGATCAAGAGTATCAGTATTATCAGTCACATCAGCATTATCTAAGTCACACTCAAGATGTGTAGCATGCTCATCATCACAAAAAATTTGCACAAGTCCTAATTCAGAATCGTGGTTATCCGATATATTCAAATTATCATCAACAGAAGCAATATATTGTGGCTTAAGTATGGAATCAGACACATCAACTATGTTTTCATGCATAGGATCATTAGTGTCAACAGAAGATTTACCTAAGTCATGCTCTTCACAGGATAATTGCACAATATCTAAATCAGTATCAACATCACATGCATATGAAATACTAGAAGAAAAATCATTCATGAAGGTCGGGGCAGAAAAGCCTAATGTATTTGAAACCAAAGGTTCCACAACATTTTCAGCATAGACATGTTCTTCTAACATAACATTATCATCATCATCATCATAGTAATATGCATACTTGTCCTTATTAGCAGTTGTGGTGTCATTAGTCAACTCATGTTCCTCTAGATTAGGTTCATATTCAATATCATACACATGAGAAGGACTAGACATGCTATTTCCAAAGTTCAATTCATTACCACCAATATCATGTGACAGTGTCTCAGTTTCCCTAATGGACTCCCAGTGACGGGTTTTCTCTGCAATATCAGCTAAAAATTTCCATGCATCATCCACAGTTTTATCAAGAAATTCACCATTACACATACACTCAACCATGGCTCGAGATTTAAAGTCTAGTCCCTCATAGAGGATAGCGACAAGTCTCCACTTCTCAAATCCATGGTGTGGACATTCGCTCAACAAATCATTAAAACGTTCAAAATAGTCAAAAACAGTTTCCTCATCCAACTGGACAAAACAATTGATATTTTGACGAATAGCGATGGTCCTATGATGTGGAAAAAATCTTTGGAAAAATTGATTAGTGAGTTGTTCCCAAGTGGTGATTGATTGTGGTCTCAAACCGTAAAACCATGTTTTGGCCCTTTCCTTTAGAGAAAATGTAAACAAACGCAATTTCAGAGAGTCTTCGGACATATGATCAGGTTGCATAGTCCGACAAATTTGTTCAAACTCTCTTACATGAGTATAGGGGTTCTCAGAATCGAACCCTCAAAATATAGGAAGTATTTGTATCATGCTTGCATTTATTTTAAAAGGGTTATTGGTTTGAGGTAATACAATACATGATAATGGAATTTTTATTGTGGGATACATGTATTCATGGAGAGCACTAGGTTGGCCCATATTGAAAATACACAAAGCCCACTATTTGGTTTTAATGGGTTTGGATTTTTGGGAAAAATATTTGGTTTTAATGGGTTTGGATTTTTGGGAAAATTTTGGTTTTTGAAATAAGGAGCAAATTTTTTTTTTTAATTTTTTTTATTTTTATTTTTTTTTTGAACTTAGCCTAGCATAAATTATCACACCCCACAAAAGAAAATAAAAACAACAATAAATAATTACAAGCCCATAAAAGAAAAATAAAAGAAAATAAAAGAAAAAGAAAATAAAAATAAAAATAATTATTACAAGCCCAAATTAAAAATAAATTAATTATTACATACCCAAATTGAATATTTAATGGGGCCCAAGTGGGTTACTCATGGTTTAGGCTTACTTGGTTAAGGAGCGAAGCCGAGTTAGGCTTTTGTTCCCTTTGGTTGCACTAGCCCAGTTGGGCTTTAGGATCGTCCTAAGCAGCTCACGCCCAAGCCCAGCAACAGTTGGAGTTGGTTCAGCAACACGAGCCCAGGAGGATTAGCTGCGAAGCCCAGGAGCAGAAGATCACGAGCCCAGCAACAGAAAAAGGCAGAGCCCAGCAGCAGCAGGTGGCTAAGCCCAGTTGCAAAGTTTAGCGAAGCCCGGCATACCACCACCAGAGAAGCCCAGCAGTGAAACGCATCTTCAGTTGGCAGCCCAGTTACTTTGGCTTGGCAGCAGCAGGCTTGGTTCACCAGCTCCAGCAATAGCAACAGCAGCAGCCAAGGTTCCAGCAGCAGCAGCAGCTCAGGTGGCCAGCAACACAGCTCTGCAGCAACTCAGTGGCACCTGCAATGATAGTGATGAAGCTCAGACAACTCAGTGCAATGATTGCATGTCAGGACAGCAAAGGAAATCAGCAGCAGCAAGCACCACTCCCCGGCAGCGGATCCAAAAACTTGGTGTGAAAATGGGGTTGCACACAAAACTCTTGCAAGTATACAAGGCCAAGTTTTAGTATAGAGAGTAAGCAAGGGATCAGTCCACAGGGAGTGGGAGCATACGAGAAATTTTCCTAAGCTATCAATGGGTGCAAAGCACTATGGCAGTGAGCAAGGCAAAGTAATATGGCAATTGCAAAGAACCAAAACAGTTAACAAAGCAAAGATGACAAAACAGCATGGAACCAAGGCTGTGAGCCAAGGGCAGGGGTGAGTTTGTGCACTGATTTCAGTGCACAACAGCTACAAATTGCAAGAAATTAAACAAGCAAAACAGGTAAGGAGATAAACTGATCAGGAAGCAAAACAAGACTGAAATTGTAAGTGACTGTAAAAGGGATTGTGGTTAAGCTAAGGGCTTAGAATCCACCTTTGTGTCCTAGCCAAGCAATGTGATCCTAGGTTGAGTTGAAAATCCTATGCATACATCTAGAATGGGAGGAAAACTAATTTGCTCACTAGTTTGCCCCTAGCATTGACTGTCTTTTGACAGAACAATCAATCACAGGCACTATGAGCATCAATCTCTTCCCATTGCTCAATCAAAACAGACATCAGGATAACTATCCTAGCAATTCAGCATTTGACAATGCACTAGGCTTCATCTGATCCTCAGCCTAATGCAGTTTGGCTCATGCTAAACATGTAAACAACAATAAACATCATACAAGATAATTCAAACAACACACACATAACATTCAAAAAAATCAACTGTGATAAAGGGATTGAATTTGAAATTGAACAAGAGGTAACAGTAGAGAGCACTGTCTAGTCCAGGCCTCTAAGGTGGTGCTCTGGCTAATCCAGGCATGATTCTAACATTCACCCAATGTTCTCAATTTATAGTACAATGTTTTTCCCCAAATTTTAGAAACCCTAAATTTTGAAACCCTAATTTTTAAATTGGAAATTAAACTCACTGATTCTCTGAATTTGTCTCCCCTGTGCTCGACCCATGCTTCCTTTTCGTCCTCTCCTTCTTTTCCCATACTCTCTGATGCTCCTGTCGACTGATACTCAAACCCTAGCTCTCTTAGATTTATCTCATAGGGTGAATGAGATAGAGGTGAGAGAGATAGAGTTTAGAGTGATGGGTTTTGGGTTCTGGGATGTCGGGTGAAGGTGGAAGTGGTGAAGCTCGAGGTGGAGGAAGAGAGCAGCTCTTCCATGGTCGGGGAAAGGGATTTGCAGGCTCTGCAAATTTTGGGAAGAAGGGGAAGAAGAGCTCGAGAGAAGAATGGGTTAGGGGCTGTTTTTTTGGGGTATAAGGGTTCGGTTGCTAGGGTGTTGAGCGGAATCATCTGAAATTGATGCGCAGCGAGGAGATCCGTTGGATAATCACTTACTAATTAAATCGAACGGCACGATGTAAACAAGCTCTAAGCGACCGTTAGATTTAGTGATACAACAAACCTGACGGCACCAGATGGCGTTAGGTGTTGTAGTGTTGGTCAGATGCATCGAAATCTGATGCACGATGACGCAGCGACCGTTGGATGATGGAATGGATCCAATCTTACGGTTAAGAAGGAAAACGGGTTTGGGTATTGAATTTTGGGTTTAGGATATGGGTTTGGGTTTAGGAATTGGATTCGGGATTAGGTAATCTTGAGCCCACTTCTTCTTTAAGAACAATTTCTTCCTTTTTAAGCCCATTTTCATCCTTGAGTCTTCCATACCGCGTTCTGCACTTCTTTTCCGCTAGAGTTTCCTCCGGCTTTTTCCCGTGTCTTTGCTCTTTTCGCTCCGCTATTCATCCAAACTTTATTTGATACCTAAAAATGCAAAATCAATTAATAAAAAGATTTATTCTTGAAAACAATGAAAATACAGAATATGGGTTAAAATGGAGAATTAAAGCACAAAAGATGAGTTAAATGCCAAGAAAAAAATATATAGAAATATGCACTTTTTAGCACTCATCAGTATCTATGCGCCTCCAACTTGTAATAAGCTATGCACTTGGAACAATTCCTTTGGTTCATATTACAAACAGTAAAGGAACAACAAATCTATTCGGTAACAACTCTTTTCAAACAACGTGATATGAGTTTGACAAAAGGCTCTTCCATTTATCCCAATAAACTCCTTTGTCAGGTTCTTAGATCTGTCTCTCAACAACTATCAAAGTAATTGTCTAGACTTATGCAATCAATGCTCTTAATCATAAAGAATTGTATTGATGCCGATATACTCAACTAATCAATCCAGGTTATCAGAAAGATAAACCGATTATAGTTGGATCCCAAGCCGATCAAGTTTTGCGGACACCAAAGATTATGAACTCAAAATAAGAAATCTTCTTTGTCTTTAATTCTTCTTAGATCTTCAATAAATACCTGCACACAAACAACTTGAATCTCTTGTGGTCAATCACACACAAAGTGGAGTATGTTAACAATGGATTATCACAAGACGTCTTTAGATCTACAAACATTCTAAACATCCCTGTCGATACTTCGATCTAGTTTGAGTGAATCTTATATCAGAAGAGAAGATTCCCAAGCATAAACAAACTAGGTGCAATCAAAGTTCAACAAACGTTAGTCAATCAAATCAATAGAAAACTAATAATAAACTGAAATTATCTAGTTTCCCACCAACGGTACTCGTAGAGCTTCCCAATCCCAAATAAGTTATAAAACAATCGGTCGTAAGAGATTGAGATTTCGCCTAATTAGGGTGCTTTCGTCTCTGAATAGATGGCCCAGTAACAACACAACTAGGTAGTTTTGCTGGCTCTGAGGATTATTTTGCTTGAAATACAAACTTCAATATTTATAGACCAAGGAAGTTTGGACACAAAGGAATTTCCAAAACTGAATATTCTAAAAGATATGCAATAAACGCCAAAATCGGTTTTCATAATTCCTGGAAATTCTCTGTCCAAATATTGATCGAAATCTCAGTAGAAAATCTCCAATTAGTAAATGGACATTACTAATTTTTATTTTCTAAAGATATGCATTTAATTTATGGAAATTAAAAGCATATAAAAACTAAAAACCTTAATTAAAAGATTCTCCATTTATTTCTATCTGGGATTTTCCTTTAGCTATTAAGGAATATCTTTGAACAATAAAAGATAGGAGTTAATGCACATGTTCAAAGTATGTCTACATCTTTACTTTGTAAATCCTTTTTCATATTTACAATTTGAAACAGATTTTCCACACTTCCAAACAAGTTTAGAATTGGTTCATCTGACTTCCAAGAACTATGTTATTAATTATCCTATCAAATCACCAATCATGGGTTTCATGGTTCTACCAAAAAAAGTTTCGGTTCTACCTCCATGTGGGTACTAAGATTATTTACGCTAGTTACGAAAATTTTGTTGACTAGGTACTAGTATCGGTTACCACATATTTATGGTATAAACTGGTATTCAGTTGCACAAATCATAGGATCGGTTCCCGAATTATTAAAAACTTGTTGCACCTCTTACAAGGATCGATTCCCTCTTGTGATCGGTTACACCTCTTACTAGGATCGGTTCTCCAATGTCTAGATTTGGTCATACCAATTACAATATATCGATCATACCATCTCAGGTGATTACTTAAGGTCAGTTTCACTAATAAAAGTCATACCAAAACAAAAGTCAGGCATTGTGAATAGTTTTACAAGATATATAAACAAATTATGACCGGTTATACTAAACACACATATTGGAAATACAAATATTTGCAATGAATAAAAATACCAATAAGCCTAGAAATTTCCCTTTCGATTCACAAAAGAAGTTTATGAATGTACTTCCTTTAAACAAATGTAAAACATTGTATCCTAGGACGAAATCTTCACCCCCATACCCATACATAATCATAATAGCATTCATACTATTATATCGATGTCTTATATACGAAGTTCAAAAGATTGACGTTATACTTCGTATTGTAATTCCTTAATATTATGTCTCACCTCACAATAATCTTAATCATATGGAATCGAAACAAGATATTGTGGAATCACAAAAGATGAGACGAAGATGTTTGTGACTACTTTTAATCTTACCTATTGGACATAAATCTCAAGCAAATCTTAGCAAATATAATACTCAATCATGCTATTAAAAGTAAGATCAGAACACGCAACTACAGAGAAAATGGTTGGGTCTGGCTTAACAATCCCAATGAAGTCTTTAAGTCGTTAACCTACAGGGTTTCGTGAAAAAACTAAGGTTAAAGGAGAATCGTCTCTAGATTATACAACCAGTATCATACATGAGGTGTGGAGATTAGGTTTCCCAGTTTCTAGAAATATCCTTTATATAGTTTTCAAATCAGGGTTTGCAATCTAAGTTACCTTGGTAACAAAGCATTCAATATTCACCGTTAGATGGAAAACTGATTAAACCCAAGCTAATATCTTTCAATCGTTATATCGAACTTAGATTGTTATACACAAATGAAATGTACCTTCATATAGGTTTACGTAATTGTACCTAAATGTGTACACCATGTTGGATCAACAGTAGTTAACCGAGGTTAGCTATATGAACACTCTCATATCAACCTTATTCATCTTAACCATAACTAGTTCAAATGACTCAAATAAAACTAGTTAAACAGTTTTTCAATTGCTATTCTTATAGAAGTATACAAGAACACAATTGAAGCAAAATCGGTTTGATTCGCTCGAATCAATTCATGAACATTATAACCACGGCTTGCAAATAACGCATTCCATATTATATAAATGTATTTGTTCATGGCAAAACCGATTTTAGAACTTTAACCATTCAAGTATGCAAACGGGTACGCATACTTGAGTAGCCAGACCAAGTTTGGTTTTCGCCAGTATGCGAACGGGTACGCATATCTCCAAACCTAGCAGAAATTTCAGGTCACAAACATACGCCAGTATGCGTACAGGTATGCACACTTAGGTTCCCGGAATTCTCAAACCAACAGGTGCGCATACGAGTATACATACTATGGTTCCCGGACATGGATCACATATATGCAAGAGTGCACAACATGTTTATAATTTAATGGTGGTTAAGTGTTCTAAAATATTCTTCCAATCGTTCAAACTTTCTTAGAGGATGAAACCAGTCATTTTCACACACTATTAGCATCAAAGCAATTTTCAAGTTATTGAAATAATCACAACGAAACATTCCAAGTCTACACCAAATGATTTTATCACACAAACCATGTAAGATATTACTCGGCGATTTTCACATGATCATCTTTTGACTTTCGTCAAGAATATAAGATGAACTTTGTTGAAGCGAAAGCTTACCAATACACATTTCGAGAAATATGTAAGCGAGTTAAACTCAGCTCAAAATCTCAAATGTGTATAATCGAAAACTATCTTAATACGACTTTTGTCTCAATATAGGAGTCAGAGTAGAAATATACTTTCCAAGTGATAGATGAGTTTCATTCTCCATATACCTTTTGTTGATGAAGTTCCACAAGCTCGCCTTAGTAGTTCTTCATCTTCAACTGATGATTATCGTGAAGTCTAATGCTCAAATACACAATATATCCTAGTCCGAGATATTACGTTAAGTAGACTAGAAATCAAGACTTATAGTTCTGATTATTAACATTGACAAATAAGCTTGAGATAGAAACCCTTGCGAGTTTGACCGAGCAGTGCTCTAACATCTTTTGTTGTTATACGATTATTTTTCTCTGATAATCATTTGAAAGTAAAGATGTTTTGGTGTATTAGATGCTTGAGAGCTTCTCGTACTCTTACAAAGTGGGCATGCTTTTATAACATTTTCTTTAGACTTATATTATAGAAAAGGGTTCATTCCTTTATTGTAGACGTTATTATCTCTGACATGCTTTTGAGGGTTGTCTTTCAGCGGCAAAGAGTATTTTAAACCTTTGACACTTAATGAAATAGAGAACCATTGATATGCTCCTGAACAAGTAAAACTTGTGGAGACTCGCTTTATTTTTGAAACTTTGGTATCTTGTAGTTTGTACAGATATGCATGGGTATCCTAATAATAGAGCACCCATTGCCGATGACGATTGTGGCTCTCCTCACAGTGTCTCTGAGTTGTTCTTAGGGAAGTGTAATGTGGATGATATTTTTGATTGAGAATTCATCCATGTAATTTAGTATTTACTTTTGATCTTATGATTCGTATTTAAATTTCCTGGAACAACTAATTTACTCTGATGAGTTCAGGCTTGAGTTTGCATCATTTTCGTAATGATTTCATAGTTTGTGCATTTCTTATAAATGAGGAAATTAGGCTAGGGCCAAAAAAATACAAAGAAATTGCGTTCTAATAAATATTTATACTATTATTTAATGGATAACTAAATTTTGCAAGATTCTGATCAATTATATATAAGTATACTCTTTTATATGTTGTGAAAAGACGTGGGTACCCAAATATACCTCAATCTAAAAAAATTCATCTATAAGTCCTTTATCGAAAAGTGATTGTCTATAGACTGAGTCGGGACAATAAAACTAATCGGTTTACACTTCGTGTGATCGTATATGGATATGAGATTGAAACAATACAACAACGAAGTATGTTTACTTGATAATAGGTTCGGACTTAACCAAACACTAGGGATTGTCTATCAAGTAAAATAGGAATTAACGTTTATGTAATTTACTTTAAATTATAATAAAACAATTATAATTGTGGAAAATAAAAGTAAATGACACAGCAAGATTTTGTTAACGAGTAAACCACAAATTCAGAAAAACCCCGGGACCTAGTCCATAATTGAATACTCTCAGAATTAAGCCGCTATACAATATCAAACCAACTTCGTATAGTTGAGACCAAGGAACTAAACCTATAGTTCACATAGTTTCCTCAATATCCATGCGCCTCCAACTTGTTAATAAGTCACGCACTTGGAACAATTCCTTTGGTTCGTATTCCAAACAGTAAAGGAACAATAAATCTGTTTGGTAAAAACTCTTTTCAAACAACGTGATTTGAGTCTGACAAAGGCTCTTCTGTTTAACCAATAAACTCTTTTGCCGGGTTCTTAGATCAATCTCTCAACAACTACAGAAGTAATTTTTAGACTATGCAATCAATACGATTAATCACAAAGAAGTGTATTGATGTCGATCTACTAAACTAATGAATCCAATCTATCACAAAGATAAATCGATTATAGTTTGATCCCTTTCCATCCGAAACAAGTATTGTGCACACCAAAAAATCTTATTGTCTTCAAATCTTCTTTAATCTTCAATCAGCACCTACACACCATCAACTTGAATCTCTTGTGATCAATCACACACAGAATGGAGTCTGTTAACGTTGGATTATCACAAGATGTCTTTAGAACTACAAACAGTCGAAAGATCCCCGTCGAAACTTCGATCTAGTTTGAGTGAATCTTATATCAGAAGAGAATATTCTCAAGCATAAACAAACTAGGTGCATTCAAAGTTAAACAACTGTTAGTCAATCAAATCAATTGAAAACTAATAATAAACCGAAATTATCTAGTTTCCCACCAACACTACTAATAGAGCTTCTCAATCCCAAAGAAGTCTTTAAACTGAGCGGCCGTAAGAGATTTCTCCTAATTAGGTTACTTTCCTCTCCGAATAGGCGGCTCCACCAGTAACAACACAACTAGGTAGTTTTGCTGGCTCTGAGGATTAGTTTACTAGAAATGCAAACTTCAGTATTTATAGACAAGGAAATTTGGACACCAAGGAATTTCCAAATCGAATATTCTCAAATGTATGCAATAAACACAAAATTGGTTTTCATAATTCCTGGAAATGCACTGTCTGAATATTGATCGAAATCCCAACAGAAAAATCTATAATCAGTAAATGCACATTACTAATTATTATTTTCTAAAGATATGCATTTAATTGATGGAGATTAAATAGCATTTAAAAACAAAGAAACCTTAAATAAAAGATTCTCAATTTATTTCGATCATGGGATTCTCATTTAGCTATTAAGGAATACCTTTGAACAATTAATGATAAGAATTACTGCACATATTCATAGTATGTCGACATCTTTTACTTTGTAAGTCCTTTTTTCATACTTACAATCTTTGAAACGATTTGCCACACTTCCAAACAAGATTAGAATTGGTTCGTTTGAATTCCAGGAACTATGTGATTGATTATCCTATCAAATCACCAATTATGGGTTTCTCGGTTCTACCAAAACAAGTTCGGTTCTACCACCATGTGAGTATTGTGTATAGTCACGCTAGTTACCAAAATTCGGTTGACTAGGTACTAGGATCGGTTCCCCACAACTTATGGTAACTACCTGTATTCAGTTGCACATGTCCATAGGATCAGTTTCCCCAAAACTACAAACTTGTTGCACATGTTCATAGGATCGGTTCCCCCATCTACTAAAAACGTTTTGCACCTCTTACAAGGATCGATTCCCTCTTTCAAATTTGTTGCACCTCTTACTAGGATCTATTCTTCAATTACTAGATAAAAGTGGCTATTTACAAGGCATCGATCATACCATCTTGAGTGATTACTTAATATCGGTTTTACTAATAAAAGTCATACCAATACATAAGACAGGCCTTGTGAATAGTTTTACCAAGATACATAAACAAGTTTATGAGCGGTTATACTAAACACGCATATTGGTAATTCAAAATAGATTTGCAATGAATAACAATACCAATAATCCTAGCGATTTTCCTTTCGATTCACAAAAGAAGTTTATGAACTTACTTCCTTTAAACGAATGTAAAACATTGTTTACTCGGATTAAATATTCACTCATACCCATACATAATCACAATAGCATTCATATGATCATGTCAATGTCTTATATACAAACTTTAATGGTTAAGAAATAAACCTCGTATTGTATTCCTTAATACTATGTCTAACTTGAGTTTCATACACATCTTCGTAGTTATGTTTTCAATATGCACGACTTGAAAGATATATTAGGTAAAGAAACAGTTCTAGTCAAATATTACTAACCTCAAGAGGAGGGATGATGTTGTCGTTGTAGCTCCATACTTCTTCACATTCTTTAAGTCTTCATGTAATATTTGTAAGTCTCATATCCTAACACTTTCAATCTAACCTATACGAAGTTGACTCTAGTATGCAATCAAGCGACTCTTTAAATGAGTTTTGATTCACTAAAATATGACAACCAAACTTGACATACCAACGCTAGGTGGGTTCAACCGAGCTATGCTCTAACAATCTCCCCCTTTGTCAATTTTAGTGACAAAACTCTTACATCATATGGATAAACAAATTACTATAATTCATTATACACATACGCTTGATTCCAAGTTCAACAACACAAAACCTGCATTAAATTCAATCCTTAAATGTCGTTGCTGATATTATAATAACAAAGTTAATACTCCCCCAAAAGGTAAGATAGGTAGATTTTCAATCCGCACGTCTCTGTTATTTCCATGTAGTTCCTCATAACTACATATCATATGGTATGTGACTCCCCCTTAGTCTATGCTTTCACTCTCTTCGTTAGAATAAACATTTTAGCACAAAAGTCCTTTCCCTTTGTGATACCAACTCACAACAAGTCAATATCACTTGTTTACTCCATATAATTCTCCCCCTTTTTGTCACAAAATGACAAAGAAACGAAAAAAATAAAGGATAATCCGAAAGGATCTTACAAATATCACGAAGAGAATTTGCAAACCTATAAGAGTTGAGCACGAGGATTTTACGCACCATTTTAGATAACCAATATCAAAACCGAAACTACAAGTAATTTGGTTTTAACATGTTATCTAGGAAACAATTTCCCGACGTAATTTTCCCTAATAGTTTAGCATATCAAAAATCGACTAAGCACCTTAGTTTTATTGCTAAACCGATTGTACAAGTACAATTGCTTGTTCGATAAGACCAAAATAAAGATCAAAATTAACTTTATTTTTCTCGTCAGTCTGTAATTATTCTCAGAAATAGCTTATACCTTTCACTTTTAAATAAGAAAAATACTAGGTTAGTTAACTAGTAATTCTTTTTAAGGAATTCGGTTAGACTTGAATAACCTAAACCTCCATATTTGATAAGTCTAACTAAAATCTGAAAAACTTAGTTTCTCTTATTCGGAAATCACTTGGACTAAACAAATGATCCCGAAACACTTTTTTTTATCCATAAACAATCCATAAAAACCAAATAAATCAACTTGCATAATCATTTATCTTAACCGGAAGCAATTGAAAAAAACATAAAAATGATAGCACTGCAATTGCAACGAAATTTTGTAAGCCTAAACAATTGATACCAAACAATAACGAAAGATAACAATAGTTTTTCTTAACCGGAAACAATTGAATCACAATCAAACATCCATAAACAAATAATGGAATAAACATCAATTGTACCGAAATTTTTTTAAGCAAAAGCAATAAGGATATGAAATAAAATCAAGCTTTTCTTAAACAGGAGAATAATTAACTAACAAGATTGTTACCTCAAATTTCACATCCTCTTATCCCCTTAAGATATGTCATTAAGCGCAAGTTCACTTAGAACTCTCCCCCGTTAAAGTTGTCATCCTCCCGCCAAAACAAAAGAGCAACAACAAAGTGCAACCTTTACCAGAGAAAGGTTGAAAACCGGTTTTAACTATGCAATGCAAAAGTTAAAATCTTGAAACACATATGCTTTTATGTTAAACCTAAAGATTCAACATATTGTGACTTTTTCATATATTGTTTCCACATGAACCCCTCATGAATCCTACCAACATGGGGCTAGAACTTAATCCCGCTAAATCAAAAAGTCACACAAACCATAAGGGTTCAAACATTATGAGATCGAATATTGATAGACGCATTTATTTGTCTATTTTCATCTCTATTATGTATATTGTTAGTAACCATTTTTGTACTAATTTTGGTATTTTATCCCTTTGTAGGTGTTTTTGGAGAAATAGGCTTTTGCGGCGAAATTGGCTCGAAAAGTTGTTAAAGGCACCTGGGAGGACATATGCTATTCAGAATCTCATTTTGGATAAGGGGTAACCCATTTCTAAGTAGCTGCTAAGAACAGACCGGGACTGGATAGGGGGACTCCATTTCTTAACGTTTTCAAGATGAAAATTGGCGGGAAAAATGGTTTTCACGGACGGATTTTAGGGTTGGAGTTTTGATCAATTTTTATGGAGATAAAAGGGCTGAAATTGATTGGGTTTACTCCTTAGGACTACACATGCCTGGTAAAGTCTTTGGATTGAACCCAAATTGGCTAGAGATCGAACTAGAGCAAAACAGAGGTGATGGAAGTTTGGGTCTTTGATGAATTATTTTAGGAATTTCAGGGAGACTAAAGGAAAGATTTTCTTCCCAAAGCTTGATATTTATCTAAGGAATAATTTAGAATCAAAAGGAAGGCTCAAAAACGCGTATAAATTCTAAAACAAGAAATTGCCGCAACTTTGCCGTGAAGAGAAAGGAAAAGATTTTGGAAGATTTTGGAAAGATTTAATCGGTCCTTTTGGTATAAATAGATTGGTTTTGTCATATAGAAGGGTTGTCTAAAGTTAGGGGAAGTTTAGAACACCACAGAGCCGAGAAATCAAAGGTGCAGGAAAGTACGCTGCTGCTGCTGCTACTGAAGAGGAAGAACACGAAAAACATTGACCCACAAAAACAGTCACAGTGAAGTATCGTTAGGAATCGTTTATCTATAGTCTTACACCCGATTGTAACGGTGACTTCTGTAACATCTATATCTGTTGCAAAATTCGCTGTAATATTATTTCTCTTGAATAAAAAAACTTTTTAAGCCATGTTTCAATCTTTTGAGCATGTTTTCACCATGAGGAGCTAAACCCCAACATTGGGACGACGGAGGGAGTCGATTTTCATCATATGGTAAATTTAATTTATTTTTTTATGACTTTTGCATTAATTTAAAATTGAAGTATGATTTGAATTAATTAGTTGTCATCTAATTTGACGATGTATGCTTAGTTTAAATGTTTTGATACATCATGCTTAGGATTTACAACTAATCTTTTGAGAATCTACTTAGGAAAAAAATAAGAGTCACCATATCATATTTTATTTGGGTTATAATTGTTGAGAATAAATAAATTGAACCACATGCATGAGAATTGGCCAAATCCTTAGTCCCAATACCTCTCGACCATTTTTTATATATTTTTATTAAATTTAAAAACTAGAATCTTCACAAGTCTGAGTTGAACGAACTCTACTTATCACTTTTTACAACAACTTAAAAATAACATCAATTTTTGGCGCCGCTGCCGGGGACTTGTTTTAAGGTTTTAGATTTTTATTTTTTTTAGATTTTTTATTTATTTTTCCTTCTTCTTTACGCGTTTGGTATTTTTCGGTTCATTTTCAGATTTGGAGCGAAGTTACAAGGAAAGAAAAAGTGCTACAAAAATAAGGAACGAAAAGAGGAGTCCAAAAGAGTGAAGAAGAAGATTTTTTGTATATAGTTATTTTATTTTATTATATTTATTTTTATTTTTAGAAACTGTAATTAGGGTTTTATTGTTGTAATCTTTTATTTTTGTACTTTGAACTTTATTTTTGGGACTTTTTGGATATTATTTTTATTTTTAAACCCTAAGGAAGGGTTAAAATTAAATATAAACTGTTTGCAGGGAAGGACGACGATTACGATATCGTCTCGGCCCCGCGGGTTCGTACACCGACACAGGAGTCAGTGGCCCGAGTCAACTACAATTGTTTCATCTCCCTGATACGCGAGATAAGCTTCTAAACACCCGCGAATCCCATGTCAGCGGGTTTACTGTCTTCATTAAGGTGCATATATGTGAGGTTTTGAATACGGACTTTAATTTCATAGTAAAGGGAAAGGCCAGGTCATACAAGATAAGGGTTCGGATTTCATCACCGTTTTATTCTTGCACGCCTTAGGAGCACATAACCTACACAAACCCAAGCTTAAAATATTGATTAGAACGAGACTGATAGGGTAACGAGCTTGTAGGAAAGTCATTCAAAGGGAAGTATTGGGTATCTTATTAGCTTAACTCAAAAGTTCAGAAAGATTACTGTGAGTCGACTAGAGCCTCCCTAATGGGAAATGTTGCCAAAGAGGTGGGGGTATCAAATCTCCTCTGAGATTACCCTACTTCTCTTCGACTCACTTTATTCGGATCGATCTAGAGAGGTTTGCTAAAACGATACCTAGTTGCCTCTTGAAAGAGTAGAAGCTGGTCTAGAAACAATCTAAGGCAGCCATCATGCTTGTTGTTTACTATATTTTATAGGTTTGATTTGGTCAAGTCAGCCTTGTTTGTGATTTTTTAGAATTCACTTGCAGTTAAAATGTCGAACTGGTATTACAATAGCCAATACAATGAATATCCAACTGAGTTTCAAAATGGACATTATTCATATTACGACCATAGTGTAAATAGTGGTTGGGAACACCAACCTTTTGAAGGTCATGGTTCATACCATGGTGAGCTCAATTACTATCCACACACACCGGTCATACGAGCAAGAAAATAAGGATTATTATAGTGCTAGTACCTCGTCTTTGGACAATACAATCAAACTGTTGAAAACTAGTCCTTATTATGATCCTTATGTTCCTATTTATGATCCTTCCATATCTTTAGAAGAGTCTCTTAAGCAGTTAACTGAGCAAACAAATAGGTTTGTATCGGAAATGAATAGACGAACTGCACCATTGAGTGAATTTTCTATAGAGGAATCCCTCAAGCAAATGGCTGAGACGAATGAAAGACTTGCTCGAAATAATCTTGATTTCTAATACAATGTTACTAATAGGTACCTTGAAAATGAGGATAGTTATTTGCATAATAAAGATGACGAGGTTAGCATTGGAAACACTAGTTTAGATGAGGTTCGACCATTTTTATGTTATTACAATAATGATTATGATGAGGATAGTGTTGATGAAGAATCTGAAATATGTAGGCATAGTGATCAGGAATTTGTTACTCCAATTGAGCTTTATAAGGATAATATTATTTCAAGTTCAAATCCAAATCCAAATAATTTTAATAATTATTCACCTATTAAAAAGGACGAGGATTTTTCTAGAGATATCCCGGTTTTAGACGATGTAGTATTTTCTTTTGATTACGAAGCCAATAATGGTTTAGAGGAACGAGTTTATTCTGAAAATACTGTTTTATTGTCTAGTGATTTAGAAACAATAGTCTTAGACAAAGAAAATGAACTCATAGAGATGAGTGAGGATGAACTTGATTTAGAAGAATCAATTGCCTATTTTCAGGAATCTGATGACCTAGAAATTAGGGAGATTGTGGCTAGTCTAACTAGAGACACTGAAAACTCTAAGTTTGGGGGTGATTATCATTCTCCATGTGCTTTAACTCTCAGAAAACCCCCTCACTTAGGACTTGATATTTGTGCCTCGACCATTTTACAAGATTACCTTCATACTCGTTTTCCCGAACCTAATGATGTCGAGGAAGAAGTTCAGTCGTTAAAAACCCATCTCTGGTTGATGTGGTTTTCCCAGGGTATGATACTCAGATTGACTTTATTTTCCCACCAAACAGTTTTACTCCAAAAGTGGGAACGTTTATATTTCAAATGTGTCGAATATTAAGTTCTGAGACTAAGCCTAAGTACTTTAAGTTAATGGAATCGACACATTTACTTAAAAATGACCATTAATCTCACTGTGGTCAACTATGTAAGTCAAACCTGATTGACTTAGAGGATCCTTAATTATTTAGGTTTAATATTATGTGCTAAGTTTTTATTTGAGTTTTTCCAGACTCTATGACCTAATAATTCGGATCCCACCTATGAAGAAACGCAACCAATAAAAATATTTTATTTAGACCCTTTCATAGAACCTGAACCTGAACCACAATTAGATATAAATTTCTTAATCATGAAACTAGGTATGGGCATGCCAGTCTTGTTCATTTCGTTGGTTTATTACAGTTTCCTTTGGTCAGCTTTATTTGGTTTTGAAGACCCACAGTTATTCCGATTACTGTTATATGATTCGAGGTGACTAATCCATTCTTAGTCTAGATGAAGACTTTAAACTTAGAACTTCTTGGGAGGTAACCCATGCTCATGCAACACGGTAATATCTCTCCTTAACTCTTTTGCTTCAAATGGAAACAATTTCTCATTGTTCATGCTTTTAATTTTATCTTTAGAACATTGAGGACAATGTTAGATTTAAGTTTGTGGGTATGGGTAGAAACTTCTTGTTGCAATAAATAAACTCCATAGCCTAGAAATTTATTCCTATTAAGGATGGCAATAACCAATCTAAGTGGATGGAAGAATTTTGGTTTTAGGAGTTGAGGGACCAATCTGATTAGATGGAAACATCTAAAAGAGTCTATTCATAAAAGCACAGAGCTCAGGTGTTAGAAATAACATGATAGTTTCGCCATATCTCGTTGAGTCCTTTTCATTTCTGTTTTTATTTTATTTTCTTTTAAAAATATGTTTCTCTAAGTGATTAGGTGGGGCTCACAATTCAAGTTGTTACCACTGCTAGGGTGAAATAGAGTGATTGAGATATTACCAAAAAAAAAAAAAAAACCCAGACCAATCGGAATAAATTTTAACACTTGGATAGCAATATGTGTGTGTTCTCCCTGTCATCGTCGCCTAAACAAGCGTGGAATGCAGGATCCACGGGAATTACCATGTAATCTGCTGACAAGAAGCATGCGCTTGGATCCACAAGATCTAATCATGTTGTTAGTTCTAAAAAATAAAAAAATAAATGTGTCTTCAATAAATCGACCGTTGGTTCCCTTGTATATGCCAGACGAGTTGATCTAGAATTAGGATTATCGACCACTAGTTCCCTTGTATATGCCAGTTGTGTTGATATTAGTCATACCGATATCTCAGTCCACTAGGATAGGTTCATCTTAGCATAGGTCTTCAGACATATATGAGAAAACACCGTTCACCTACTCAACATCAAAACCAGCTATGTTTTTCTATATCCATCTATTAATCTATCCATGTGATTTGTTGACTCCGGATATTGATGTCCATAGTGCAACTATCTGAGTAGAGCTATGTCACTTATATATGAATTTAGTATGATTGAGTGCAAACTCGTGTACAACAATTGGAATTTCGCATCAGGGTACTTCCTCCCATAATGAATAAGTATGCCAACCAAGGAGGTTCTTTAGTGCATTCCAAAGTTCTGCGTAGATAGATAGGGTCTGGAGTAAAGGTTTTGTGGTTACATGATGAGTGCCAAATATTGTATATATTTATCCCTTTTTGTTGGCATTTAACTCATCTTTTGCGCATTAATTCTACATTTTATCCCATATTCTGTATTTTCATTGTTTTCAAGAATAAAGATTTTTCTTACTTAATTTTGCATTTTTAGGTAATAAATAAAGTCTGGATGAATTGCGGAGCGGAATAGAGCAGAAAAGTAGTGAAAAGCCGGGAGGAATTACGCAAGGAAGCCGCGAAGAATGTTGTGCACAAGACCAAGAGGGTAGAAATGGGCTCAAGAAGGAAGAATTGTTCTTAAAGAAGTTATGGGCCTGGCATACCCAAGGCCCAAAACCCTTTCTCAAACCCATTTCCACTACCCAAGCCCGTATCGGATTTCAGCCGTCAGATCGAAGCATCTCAGCATCCTACGGTCGCTCCATCATCGCACATCAAACTCCGAAGCTCCCGCTGTACATCGCAACGCCCATCTCCATCTTGGGCCGTCCTTTTCGTTGCATTCCTCCATCCGACGGTCGCTACCCACAGCCTCCCATCTCATCGTTGGATCCACCTACCATCGTCACATCCTACGGACCAGATCGCGAAACATCATCCCTCGCTGCAACCGCTACACACTACAGTACCAAACACCCTACACCTCTACCAAACGCCCCCTTCTTCCCAAAACATCGACCACACTCTGCCATCCCCATTTCCAGAACCACCACCACCTGCTCTACCCTGCCACCATCTTCCCCGACCATCCCAGTTCACCTCGAGCCGCTCCTCATCACCTCCCAACACCACAGAGACCCATACCCATCAGTACTTTCCCCCTAGCCTAGAGTTCTTATCAAACTCATATCTCTGCATCCTAGGTATGGAGTTGATAAGAAATCTCGAGCTAGGGTTTCACTTGGAGCGACAGGGAAGCAGAGAAGGCATCGTACAAGCATGGGTTGAAGCTATTTTGGTCAGTATGTAGGTTAATTTTCATTAATTTTGAAAACCCTAATTTTCAAATTTGGGGATTATCCCAATTAGGGTTTGTAGAAATATAATTTCCATGTAAAAACTATAAATGCATGATATGGGTGTGGGAGGAAAGCTCTCTGGGCTAGCCAGGAACAAATTATTGCATTAATTCTCAAATATCTGTTTAGCAACAGTGTATGTGTGGAACTTGTTCATCAGTTGATTTTTTTTGGAAGTTATGTTTGCATTATATTTGTATGCTGTTAGTAACATGTTAGCCATGAGCTAAGTCACATTAGCTAAGGGTTAGATGAAGCCTTAGTGCACAGTTGGGTGGTGGAGTGTAGGTTGCAATTCTTGTAAACTGAATTGATTGAGAAATGGGGGGAGATTAGTGCTCAACTGTGCTTGTGATTGACTGTTCTGTTAAAAGACAGTCAATGCTAGGAGTGAATCAGTTGAGCAAGCTGACCATCCTTCCATTCCATGTTTGTATGCCCTGGAACTTAGGCAAGTTTGAATTATCACTTAGCTCCATTAGGGACAGGAATTTAACCTAGAACTACACTATCTGGCTAGGTCATTAGGTGGATTCAGAGCCTTAGTTTATCCCACAATCTCATTTTACAGTCACTTGTAACTCTCTCTCTGTTTTGCTTATTGCCTTCTTAAGTGTTTCTTTACTATGTGGTTTAATTTGTGCAACTCCAATCCTGCTGTGCACTGGATATAGTGCACTACTCTCCTCTGCCCTTAGCTTATAGCTTTGGTTTACTTCATTGCCATCTTAGTTTCATTTCCACTGTGACTTAGTGAACTCCTACCTTTGTCTGCATCCACTGCCTAGCTTAGCTCAACTTCAATTACAACCTCCTAATCCCTGTGGAACTGACCCTTCTTACCCACTAGCTACAACTTATCCCTGTATACTTGCAGGCAAGTTGTGAGCAGTCATTTTCTCTACACACCATTACACCTCTGGTAAACCCTCCCGAGACTATAACTCGGCCACTAGGGCCACCTAGGGGTTTAAAGGCTTGTTGCACATGCTAAGTGCAATCGACGATGCCTACGACAGTAAGTTAGGATTTTATTTTGTAGTTTTGATTAGCTCGGGACTAGAAAATAATAAGTTTGGGGGTATTTGATAGACGCATTTATGTGTCTATTTTCATCTCTATTGTGTATATTGTTAGTACCCATTTTTGTACTAATTTTGGTATTTTATCCCTTTGTAGGTGTTTTTTGAGAAATAGGCTTTTGCGGCGAAATTGGCTCTAAAAGTTGTTAAAGGCACCTGGGAGGACATTTTCTATTCAGACCTTCATTTTGGATAAGGGGTAACTCATTTCCAAGCAGCTGCTAAGCACAGACTGGACTGGATAGGGGGACTCCATTTCTTCACGTTTTGAAGATGAAAATTGGAGGGAAAAATGGTTTTCACGGACGGATTTTAGGGTTGGATTTTTGATCGATTTTTATGGAGATTAAAGGGCTGAAATTGATTGGGTTTACTCCTTAGGACTACACAGGACTGGTAAAGTCTTTGGATTGAACCCAAATTGGCTAGAGATCGAATTAGAGCAAAACAGAGGTAATGGAAGTTTTTGGTCTTTGATGAATTATTTTAGGAATTTCAGGGAGACTAAAGGCAAGATTTTCTTCCCAAAGCTTGATATTTATCTAAGGAATAGTTTAGAATCAAAAGGAAGGCTCAAAAACGCGTATAAATTCTAAAACAAGAAATTGCCGCAACTTTGCCGTGAAGAGAAAGGAAAAGATTTTGGAAGATTCTGGAAAGATTTAATCAGTCCTTTTGGTATAAATAGATTGGTTTTGTCATATAGAAGGGTTTTCTAAAGTTAGGGGAAGTTTAGAACACCACAGAGCCGAGAAATCAAAGGTGCAGGAAAGTACGCTGCTGCTGCTGCTACTGAAGAGGAAGAACACTAAGAACATTGACCCACAAAAACAGTCGCAGCGAAGTATCGTTAGGAATCGTTTATCTATAGTCTTACACCCGATTGTAACGGTGACTTCTGTAACATCTATATATGTTGCAAAATTCGTTGTAATATTATTTCTCTTCAATAAAAACACTTTTTAAGCCATGTTTCAATTTTTTGAGCATGTTTTCACCATGAGGAGCTAAAACCAAACATTGGGACGAGGGAGGGAGTCGATTTTCATCATATGGTAAATTTAATTTATTTTTTTATGACTTTTGCATTAATTTAAAATTGAAATATGATTTGAATTAATTAGTTGTCATTTAATTTGACGATGTATGCTTAGCTTAAATGTTTTGATACATCATGCTTAGGATTTACAACTAATCTTTTGAGAATCTACTTAGGCAAAAATAAGAGTCACCATATCATATTTTATTTGGGTTATAATTGTTGAGAATAAATAAATTGAACCACATGCATGAGAATTGGCCAAATCCTTAGTCCTAATACCTCTCGACCACTTTTTATAATTTTTGTTTATATATTTTTATTAAATTTAAAAACTAGAATCTTCACAAGTCCGAGTTGAACGAACTCTACTTATCACTTTTTACAACAACTTAAAAATAACATCAAATATCAAGGTAATAAAGCCGAAACCAATCATCCCATAAACATACATAGCAATAAAATAAAACATTCAAGCACAAGCTATGTAACCAAAAACTATCACCAGAAATTTTATAAAAAAATAATTTTATTCATAATAATAAGATAGTTTTATTCATAATAGTCTTTACAATTATTGAAAGAAATCAAAAAAACTGAAGTCTATTTTTCTGGATTAAGTATATAACTTAATCTTTAGTGGTGCTCTTGTTGTTCACCGAAGTTTATTCAGTGTTCAAACTTTTGAAGCATGTCTCAAGAAACTTGTCTGCAACCACTTCTTGTTTTTCAAGCTTTTCAACTTGAACCTTCATATCCGCAAGATCAGCTTTTGTCTCCTCAATTTTATCTTTAAACCAATCTTGATTTCGAACAGTCATTATGAGATTGGTTCTCAGTTCTTCAAAATCTTGAATATAATGAATCATACTATCAGAACAAATCCACTTTGTTTCAGTTGGATTTTGAAGATTGTATGCCAACATACAAGACTCATCTTGAGATCCGATTGAACTATTAGAATCATAATTAGACATGATTTTTGGGAAGTTTTTCTTCCTCCTTTCTGTATTGATTCCTTGACAATCCTTAACCTTTTGAGTTTCCTACTTATTAGCATTTGTAATACTGCGAGTTATTGGAGGCATGCTCGGTTATTTAAAAGGGATTACTCAGGGTTTCAAAACACATGAAAGAGATTGTTTTCCAGTAAGACACAAAGTTTCGGACCTGAAAAAAACTTGTGGAACACCAAAAATATACGCAGAATATATTTTTTTTCCATTGTCCAAATATTCCCAAGTTGAAAGGTTTATTTAGAATTCGAAAATCTCAAATAAAGCCTAATTTTATGGATGATCATGATAAACATGAACACTTTTTATACAAACATGGATCCGCAGTCATCCATAAGATGTCACAGAATTTTCTGATAAACAATCACACAAAGGTGTGCTCTTTTTATTGTGCTTTTCTCATCCATAATTAAGAGCACTGAAGAGGATGAGAGTGCACAATTTCGATACAACTAAGTTGTATCAGAGTAAGATTTTTCTATCTTACAACGAGTATCAGAAACAAGGTTGATGTTTATCCTTGGGAATTTCTGCCCAAAATATTTTCTCCCAGAATAATGATTTTTTCTAACTCTAGAGATATGATCATGTGGAGAAGATGTACTAATGTGAGAATCTTCAGGGATGGTTAAATCTCTCTTAATTCTATCAATGAGATTTTCATAGGATTTTCTCATTAAGGATTTCCTTATGGTGCACATCAGTAAGATTGTCTGAAACAATTATCGGAAATTCCTGATTGTTTCTTTTGGCAGAGATTCTCTCTTTCCCTTTCTTCTGGGGTCGTTCTTGAGCAAAACAAGAATTGTTTCGATATGGGTGAGAAGGCACTTTTTTCCAGAAGCGATTACCAACTCTTTCCTCTGATTCTTTTGAGTTGATCTTATCGGGTAGTGGTATAATTTGTCTTTCCACTGAGGAATGGTCTTTCAGTTTTTTAAGACAAGAAACTTCTTTAAATATTTTTACAACCGTATGTTGAAGGAGTATAAGTTTCATGTCAAGTGACTGAAATTTGTATTCCTTAAGATCACTTTTACGGAATCGGTTCAAAGTTTCCTTTGCACAAGATTTCGTTTGATCATCAGTAGATACAGAAGATGGTTTCTTATCTTCTTCTGACTTGATGTAGTTAGGCAAACTACAGTCATCTTAATCTATTTCAGATGTGACTAAACCGGTTTTATCACAATCTGTAAAAGTCGAGCAAGGACTTTTAGTTTCCACAGCATCAAAAGAAATTATAACAACATCATTAGTCAGAGTCATAGGATGTGTCTCTTTATTTTGAGTAAGAGATTTACCAAGAGCTTTTATTTTGACAGTGAGTTCCATATTCTCTTTGGCTAGAATATTCAGTTGAATGTCTTTATCTCTGATCTCATTCTTGAGAAGATTCAACTATGTCTTTAATATTAGCACTTTAGTAGACAAAGATTTTATAGATTTAGGAGTTTTACCAACTCCTTATTAGCATCTTCCTTACTATCAGAGGACGACACAGATGTTTCCGCAACTCCTGGATCATGAGTTAACGAAGTGGTAACATCTTCAACTTTTGAGTATTCATACTCTTGCATAACGTTAACTGAATCAGTCATGGATTAAATTTCTTATAGGTTGGATCGCACCAAACACGGATTGTTAGATCTTTTCGTGTTTGCCTGCTCTGATAACAATTGAAAAAACGAGGGTACCCAAATATACCTCAATCTAAAACTTTTCACCTATAAGTCCTTTCTCTGAAAGTGATTGTCTATATACTGAGTCGAGACAATACAACTAATCGGTTCACACTTCGTGTGATCGTCTATGGATACGAGATCGATAAAATACAACAACGAAATATGTTTACTTGATAATAGGTTCGGACTTAACCAAACACTAGGGATTGTCTATCAAGTAAAATAGGAATTAACGTTTGTGTAATTTAGTTTAAATTATAATAACAACAATTATAGTTGCGGAAAATAAAAGTAAATGACACAACAAGATTTTGTTAACGAGGAAACCGAAAATGCAGAAAAACCCCGGGACCTAGTCCAGAATTAAATACTCTCATAATTAAGCCGCTATACAAAACCAAACCAACTTCGTATAGTTGAGACAAAGCAACTAAACCTATAGTTCACCTAGTTTTCTCAGTATCCATGCGTCTCCAACTTGTTAATATGTCACGCACTTGGAATAATTCCTTTGGTTTGTATTCCAAACCGTAAAGGAACAACAAATCTGTTCGGTAACAACTCTTTTCAAACAACGTGATTTAAGTCTGACAAAGGCTCTTCCGTTTAACCAATAATAATCCTTTGTCGGGTCCTTAGATCAATCTCTCAACAACTACTAAAGTAATTGTTAAACTATGCAATCAATAATATTAATCTTAAAAAAGTGTATTGATGTCGATCTACTAAACTAATCAATCCAATCTATCACAAAGATAAACCGATTATAGTTGGATCCTTTTCCAGCCGAAACAAGTATGGTGCACACCAAAGATTATGAACCCAAAAAGTCTTCTTGTCTTCAAATCTTCTTTAATCTTTAATCAGCACCTGCACACAATCAACTTGAATCTCTTGTGATCAATCACACACAGAACGAAGTATGTTAACGTTGGATTATCACAAGACGCCTTTAGAACTACAAAAAGTCTAAAGATCCCCGTCGAAACTTCGATCTAGTTTGAGTGGATCTTATATCAGAAGAGAATATTCTCAAGGATAAACAAACTAGGTGCAATCAAAGAGCAACAACCGTTAGTCAATCAAATCAATCGAAAACTAATAATAAACCTCATTTATCTAGTTTCCCACAAACGGTACTAATAGAGCTTCTTAATCCCAAAGAAGTTTTTAAACTGAGAGGTTGTAAGAGATTTCGCCTAACTAGATTACTTTCCTCTCTGAATAGGCGGCTCCACCAGTAACAACACAACTAGGTAGTTTTTCTGGCTCTGAGGATTAGTTTGCTAGAAATGCAAACTTCAATATTTTTAGACAAGGAAGTTTGGACACCAAGGAAATTTCAAAATCGAATATTCTCAAAGATATGCAATAAACACAAAATCGGTTTTCATAATTCCTGGAAATGCACTGTCCAAATATTGACCGAAATCCCAATAGAAAAATCTATAATCAGTAAATGCACATTACTAATTATTATTTTCTAAAGATATGCATTTAATTGCTGGATATTAAATAACATATAAAAACTAAGAAACCTTAGATAAAAGATTCTCAATTTATTTCGATCCTGGGATTCTCCTTTAGCTTTGAAGGAATATCTTTGAAAAATTAATGATAAGAGTTACTGCACATGTTCAAAGTATGTTGACATCTTTTACTTTGTAAGTCCTTTTTCATATTTACAGTTTTTGAAACGATTTGCCCCACTTCCGAGCTGAATTCCAAGAACTATGTGATTGATTATCCTATCAAATCACCAAATATGGGTTTCTCGGTTCTACCTCCATGTGAGTATTGTGAATAGTCACGCTAGTTACCGAAATTAGGTTGACTAGGTACTAGGATCGGTTCACCACAACATATGGTAACTACATGTATTCGTTTGCACATGTCCATAGGATCAGCTCCCCCAAAACTACAAACTTGTTGCACATCTTCATAGGATCGGTTGCCCCATCTACTAAAAATGTGTTGCACCTCTTACAAGGATCGATTCCCTCTTGAAAATTTGTTGCACCTCTTACTAGGATCGATACCCCAATGACTAGATAAAAGTTGTTATTTACAACGCATCGATCATACCATCTTGAGTGATTACTTAAGATCGGTTTCACTAATAAAAATCATACCAATACATAAGTCAGGCCTTGTGAATAGTTTTACCAAGATACATAAACAAGTTTATGAGCGGTTATACTATACACACATATTGGTAATTCAATTTACATTTGCAATGAATAACAATACCAATAAGCCTAGCGATTTCCCTTTCGATTCACAAAACAAGTTTATGAACTTACTTCCTTTAAACGAATGTAAAACATTGTTTCCTAGGTTGAAATCTTCATTCATACCCATACATAATCACAATTGCATTCATATGATCATTTCGATGTCTTATATACAAAGTTTAATGGTTAAGCAATAAACCTCGTATTGTATTCCTTAATACTATGTCTAACTAGAGTTTCATACACAAATTCGCAGTTATGTTTTCAATATGCATGACTTGAAAGATACGTTAGGGAAAGAAACAGTTCAAGTCAAATATTACTAACCTCAAGAGGAAGGATGATGTTGTCGTTGTAGCTCCATACTTCTTCGCATACTTCATGTAATACTTGTAAGTCTCATATCCTAACACTTTTAAGCTAACCTGTACGAATTTGACTCTAGTATGTAATCAAAGCGACTCTTTAAATGAGTTTTGATTCACTAAAATATGACAACCAAACTTTACATACCAATGCTTGGTGGGTCAACCGAGCTATGCTCTAACATGTTGTTTTATTTTGGTTTTGTTTTGTCAGTTATAATTGGTCACGCAGCTATAAAAATGGTTGCATAACTTACTATGTAATCGAGAAAATGGATGCATAATATGTTATGCAGCTATAAAAATGATTGCGTAACCTGTTATGCACTAACTTTTTTGTTAAAGCTGAAATCAATAAAAAAAGACGGCATCACCTGTTATGCACCTACAAAAATGAATGCATAACGCATTATACATTCATTTTGTCGTCAGCATTACAACAAAAAAATAATTGCTACATAATCTTTTACGCACATGAGAAAATGGACGCATAACCTGTTATGCATCCGAAAGAATGATTGGATAACGTATTATGTATCAACTTTTTCACTAAATGCTAGAATCAACCAAGAAATGGTTGCATAACTTGTTATGCGTTATGCAGTCGTTATGCGTCCTTTTTTTTGTTGGAATGTTACTTCTTAGGCATATACATCGTTTTAGTGATTTTTTATTTTTATTTTATTTTTTTACTTAAAAAGTTGAGAATATATTGATGATAAAAAGTAACAGAAAAAAGAAAGGGGCGCCTGAGCGAGTCCAACGGGAAAGGCAACGCCAACACCTACAATAGAGAAACTCAAACTAAAGAGCGATAAAAGCTGACTCGTAAAACAAGCACAAAGAAAATTCAGTAGGCTAAAATCTAATCTGAAAAACCAAAAAGAAAATACAAGTTACTTATGCTTCCTAGCAACAGAGCGTTGGCTTTTACCCAAATTTTCAGTTGGGATTTCGCCATTCCATTTAAGCCTTGAACGTTCTTTTTCTGTTTTCTTACTAGTTTTATCTTCATAAGCCAATGTTAAGCATATCTATCTGCTTCTACATCATAAAGTTCTTCACTATCCTCTTGGCACTCTTCTATTATAACTCTATCTTCAATTTGAGAATCATGCACATTACTCAACAGTCTGAGTATTATACGTCATTTTAGTGATTGCATAACCAAATTAATGGATATGTGAACTAAAATATGGCTGAGTAAGGTGCCACAATATTCGTTATGCATCCAGTTTTGTTGTTGGAATCTCATTTTTTTAAGTAATGTATCGTTTTAGTGGTTGCATAACCAAATTAAAGGATGCATGAACCAAAATATGGTTTTGTAATGTGTTATGCACCATTTGCGGTGTTTGCATAATGTGTTATGCATTTTTTGTGGTGGCTGCATAATGGTTATGTATCCATTTTTCAACATTTATGTCTAACAGAACAATCACCTCCGATTTTTTCACAAAGAGTCTAAATTTGATAATGTTATTTGTACTCATTGCGTAAGTCTCTTTAAAATCTTTCCAATGAGATAAAAAAACGTAAATTTCTAACGCGGTTTTTTAGATACGTATTTTATGCTTGCCCTTATTTCCAAGTAAAAAAAAAATCACAGGCCCATTTTTTAAAATTATGTTTTGCATAAGACGTTAAGACCTCTATTTACTAGTAAATAGCCCACACGAAAATTATTCAATTAAAAACCCCAAAATGATGAAACCGTTTGGCTAGTGTTCATTTCAAGAGTACAAAGATGAAAGATCTCCCAACCCTATAAAAGACCTCTATTTACTAGTAGATAGCCCTAAAGCCTATGGTTACTACCGGTACTAATCAACAAGAAAGGTAGTGATAATTCAATACCCATCAATAACAATACTAGGCTAGCAATAATTTATTACTCACTACTGCAGGTCAAAATCAACTCTGCAAAACCCAGATTTAGGTACTAAAAAAGTTAATACGGCCAGGCCATTAATCTCTCTTTATCCCCAAAAAGAGAGAACAAAGTAACAAAGGAATCATGATTTCCTTTCTTGTTTGCAGTTGCATGTCCTATTGCGTGTATTTTCTACTATTTTCTGTCTGTCTCTTTGAAAGAAAAGAATGATTCAATTCCTAGCACGCCGATCCGTATCTTTTAACCTTCACAGAGAGAAAGGGGTCGGACATAAATACATACAGATTAAAAAAATTAAAAAAAAAAGTTGAAAAATATAAGTCTAGTCCAAGTACACCTTCAAACAAGGGTGGGAGGAGACCATAACTCAGCTTGCGCATATCTCTTGCATGTTGGAGGCATATATTCCATGCCGCCGATGCATCCACCCGCCTGCAGAATAGCGCAAGATTATACCAAGACCTGTAGTAGCCACGCACTTTTATATGGGCCATTTGTGATGATGAGTAAATATCTTGCCAATCCCATGGCTTCTTTTGTCCTCTTTTATCAGAAATCTTTTTGGCTTTTCAAAATGCAAAATGGAAGGCAACAATCAACAATGCCCTAGCCAACTAACATTCCTTGAGTTTCCATTTTTGACCAAATGGAATTTTCCGAATGTATGCAAAGATATATAAAGTTATAAATCCACGGAACTGCTTTATAAAAGAGTGATGAACATAGTACTAACTTAAAAGATCCAAATGTTCTAAACATAAACAGTAGTGATATTGCAAGTTTAACTAAGGAGGTCTTCAGTTTCTTTCTTTTTGAACTTTGGCACCCATTCAAAGCGTCGAGATGACCAAGCGGCATCTTCAGACAAAAGACCAGTTCATGAACATAAAAGCCAAGCAGTGATTTGTGCCGTCATCGTCTAAGACCTTCCAAGCGATAGCCTGATCATAAGAAACTGGCCTTCCCATGCTCGACACACAAATTCCGGCTGGCAGTTGTGAGTAACCCTGTGATGTGCACATAGTAAAATTAAAACAAGTACTGAAATATGCAAGGATGAACAAAATCAGACTGCTCAGGTCATCGAGGTCTGACCTACTCCTAAAATGATGACCCGACTATTTTAAAGTGATGAAATCTTAGCGGCATAAAAATCACATCAAAATTCCATTAAGGTACTGTGTGGAATACCTGATGCATGATCTTCGAGAATTCAGAGCACAATGTCTTACGACCAGTTTCATCAAGAACTTTGTCAAGCATTATATCTTGAAGGGCGACAAGAGTAGTCTCTAGCAAGTCAAGTCCTGCCTGATTAGCAAAGGTGAAAACTGGGGAAGCCTGCACAAACAATGCAAGTAAAGCATCAGCATCACTTGACTTGAATCTACCAACTTCGTAATTTACAACAAAATTAAAGAAAAACGCATATCATACATTTGATTTCATGGAACAGCACATAATCGCATCACTGTGGTGCCATAGTGACTTTAACAGGGAGTCCCCACTAGCTTGGGGGTCACTTAAAAGGAGCTCCATTCCAGTGTGGAACCTGGAAATAATGAGACAAATTATACAAATATACATCATCAAGCGGAAAAAAAAAACATGCATTGAATAGCCGGGCAAATAATCCTAATTAACCGAAAGCATTACACATAGCTAAACGGTGCAAAAGAAATTTACAAAAATAAATTGAACATTTGAATCACATATATGGCAGCCACATATGTTTAAATTTAATGAATAGAATCCTCAAGTATACCTGTAGCTGCGCGAAATCCATCTAGCAAGGGTAACAGCCTCCGGAGATCCAGCTAACGTTTTCGGACCTAGAGTGGAGTTTAAACGGGATGGAGAAATAGCCATTGCAACCCTCTGTACAGACCCAACAATGCTGCGTACATACTGCCGAGCCATTGCTATAACATCGTCCCGAGAATGGTTCCCATATGTGAATTGGAATGCGATAGTTAGCACAGACTTCAGTTCATTATTGTCATCAGAAGATGGACGCGATCCACCTGCTCCAGCCTCCAATGTGGATGCCAAATCAAGAGTTCGGGAGGCTGTACGGCTATCCTGAAACATCAAACCGGCATCTGTAAACATTAAAGATAAACTAGAAAAGAAAATCAGTAAGAATAAATTTGGAGATGAGCCAACCGTTTTAGGTTCCAAAGGTATAACACGGAAACCAGATGGAAGCAATGGAGCATCATCAGGAAAGGATTCATCGATAGGTGCAAATACAAGCTGAGCACAGGAGCCAGCTGCGTTCTCATCAACTCCGCTACAAAGCTGAATTATCAAAGAGAAATGAAGTAAGAATATAAGATAGAAAATAAGATTGCATGTGTGATACATGCTGTATTAAATCTGTTATTACTGTCCACAGTCAAAAATGCCTCAGCAATGGATATATCACCTGTAATAAATACATATCCTGTGATAAAACTCCATCTTGGGAGAACCCACGGCTTTCAAGACGAACCACTTCCAAGGCCTACATTAGGAGTTCAAGAAAAATCGCTAATACATTCCAAATCTTGGTATTTTTAATACAGTGCAAAACAAGAGAATCGGTGTTATTTATCCACGTGCAATATGTTCATATATCCAGTTTACCTGCAGTATATATCTCCCTAAAAAACAATTATTACACTGAAACATTATTTATAGTAACTAATATTCTCACCTCCTCATTTTCCAAGGTATGAGCAAGTGGTATGACGACATGGCTACTGGGGAAGTTACTCGAGAAATTGCTTGGTCTTGCACCAGGGATAGAATAGGGGCAAGATTTCATTGATGCAGCCGCATAAGCATCAACACCATAATCAGCCCATTCTGAGCGGTGCTCCCTCAGAAAACGAACGAGCAGTGCAGGCGGCACATTCTATAGTACACAAAGCATAGTAAGCGAGATCCATAACAGATCTTGGGCAAACAGTATCAGTAACAGACAAAAGCTGGTCTCACAAGATTCTAGGACTCCGCAAATATACCTTTAGTAGCATTGACGCCTTGGCGCAAACTACTCCACCCCCTAATATTGAGAGCATGGTAGAAGAGTTTCCTTGTGAACATGGAAGTTTACTCGAGGAAGAATTTATAGCAATTGTTACATCCTCCACACCGTCACTTCCCAGTACCGACCAACCATCATCCGCAAATCCATTAACAGCATCGTTAAATCCCCTGCAAACAATTTTTAGAGTGTTACTCAAAATTAGAGCTTAAATGCAGAGAGAAATTAAAAGAATTGCTTGATTAGGTATAACAGATTGGTGTTGGCTTGAGATATTACCTGCATAACCTCTGACTAAATGTCCGCAAAACAGCAGGCTGGCGACCTCCACTGTGACGAATTTCACCACTCATCTCCTGAGAAATTTGCCTTATATATCGAAGTGCCTACAGAAAATGATCAGCAACTTCCATTAGTACATTTATGGTCCATTGTTACTGAAACCCATAGATGCAACGCAGATTGCAGGACGAACTCACCGCGATGGTCATTTTCTGCGCAAGAATTTTGGGTGACTCATATAGTGGCCTAAGAACCTCAGGCACACTCCAGGCCTATATGTCAGACATAAAACACAGGATGAGGTAACATGAGACCAGCAGAGAGATAAAAACATGTAACAAGAAAAGAAACTGATTTTCATGTGATCATCCTTACATCCAAGTTGACATGATCGACAATGTGAATCATAGAGCCCCCACCATCACAAGGTCGGATAAGGTAGCCACTGGAAAGCATCTCAGCTCTCACGAAATTGGGAGCAGGTGGCCCTCCCGAGCCACCATTGGAAGGCGTAAGTGACCTCTCACAGATCTACAAAATGCAAGGCGCTTGTTAGAGACTAATTTCTGTTATATTCCCGTATAAGTAGAATGTAGAATATCGTTCAGTGAAATTACCACTAGACTACCATCTTCCAGCCCCGTAGTATATCTCAATGTCCAATAGTCACGTGCCGACACCAATGTTGTAGGTGCATACGTCTACAGAAATCTCAAACGGTAAGTATGATTTTTTTAAAAGACAAGTTTGTATATCATTTAACAACTTTGACTAACTTCAAACATAAAACAACCTGCATGTATATAAGCTCAATGGTTCCTCCATTTCCTGTAGGTTGTACAGACAATATCTCAAGGCTTCGGCAATCACGGAACCAAGATGGACGATCTTTGAGGATCTCCGCGACCTATACAGTAATTGGAAATAGGTTTACACAGCCAGAGAGAGAATTTTATAGGGAAAAGCAATTATTGCTTAACATCTAAATAGAAAAAAAAAATTAGAGAGAGAGAGGCTCACCTTCATGGGTTCTAAACTTACGAGACCACAGGCTCGTGCTGCAACACCACTGCAATTGTGGGAAACAGCAACAATGCCAATAGAATCCGGACCAGGCTAGAAGAAAAAAGTCAAATGTAAGTCTCAGCTCAGCCTCATTTTCTTTACACAAATGGAAGAACAGACGGAATTAACAAAAGGGTCACATCTTTACCTTCATCCCCAGCATCTGGACCCAGTCGACAGCAGTTCCAGTGGCCTTGGCGAGGAACTGTGTCAGGGTCTCCTCAGCAATTGCGAGGAGACTAAAGAAGCAAAGTAGTGAGTATAGTAAGGTGCTTAAGCAAGATAGACAAGAGGTTAAAATAAGTAAAAATAGATGTTTCAAGACTCGAGAATTATTTACCCAGCTGGGTTGTTGGCATCCCTGGGAGGATGCAATGTTGGGTTTTGCTGCTGTTGGCGTTGACCACTTGTGACCACAGACTCGCAGCTCGTGTCCGTGGTCACCGCAGAAGCCTGCATGTAATATGAAAACCATAAATAATCTTGAAAATAAAATCTAATCATTTGGCATCAGATCAAGTTTAGTCCTATATGAGTTCCAAAAGGGAAAAACTTTTGCCCTTTCAAGTGTAAGCGGGCAGGCATGGGACATTTATTCACCATGGATTGGAGCAATGACCCAATAACCTCCCAGACAAGAGATGGAAAAGGTTGCATCTCATATGAAATTGTAAAATGAAATCATTTCCTTTTGCAGACTTTATATTTCTTGACCCAATATAATCAACTTCTAGTCATCCCGTTCTTATAAAGAGACTTGCATACTAAATTATTAAGTAACTAAAAATTGTAAGTTTTTTATTTAATGAGATATTTTATTAATAAATTTGAACCTCATTCCATACTTAGTCTTTTTAAACACTGAGAGTTACCAAATTCAGTTCACACGTTTCAACACTTAAGCTCGTACAAACCGGAAAAGACACGAGAAAGTTCAACGGCATACGCCAAAAACACAGTTGTACAAGATTCCCAAAATGTAAAAACATGTGCAGAGGCACTTTCCGCGTGCTAGCGACAGTTATCGGTTATTTATGAAAGATAATGCATGTCAAGTAAACAAACATGAGAACCGCTTAAAAGCCAACACAGCAACAAATTGAATTACAACTATAAAGAAAGGCTTGGTAAAGTCTTACGTTGGTCAGCTGAGTCTTCATGTATCCATTTTCATAAACAAACTGGGAGACCTGCTTCTGAAGCCGATCATTCTCCTCCATCAACAGCTTGTTCATTGCAGTCAGCTTCCTGTTCACCGTTTGGAGACGAGATGCCTCCGTCCTTTGCTTTTCGCGACATCTAAAGTGGGAAACAAATAAAGAATGTCAGCTTGCAATCTTAATAATAAAATTAGGCCAACCCTGCAGCCTGAAGTTAACATCTGAATCATTATAAATCCATCAACTTTACAGCTTGTTCAATTTCAAGCAAACTCATAAATATTAGTACTCCTGTTTCAATAAGATAAGCTAGTTTTATGTTTTTGAAACCATAAAACCAGTCTATCTTACTTTAACGGAGGGAGTAATAGATTATGAAACCCCCAAAACTTCAAATGCAAAACCAAGAAAAACACAAGTTGGGGTAGTCTTGTGTGTGCATTTCTTGCTTCTAAATGAGAAAACATGTCCTAAACAGCATGTTGGGACCCCAACCACAACACTGTGTAAGCATTTTTCTTCAGAAGTACTACCTAAGAAAAATGAATACCCAATGACTTCACAATAGCTGATAACTATGTCCTTACAAAAACAATTAGAATCATGGAATGGACAAAAACAATTTTAACCATAATACACAATAATTAAAAATCCAAAATATTCTAAGTACAATGATTCCTCTTCTATAAAATCATATACAAAGATAGAAAGTAAGTTGCATGTTTAGATGCAGGGAGGGACAGACAGAAGAACACTTGATATCCTCACAGAACCCAATAAATTACTTTTCAGAACTATAAAATGCTAAAGAAATAAATGACACATAAATCAAAACAAACTACTTTACCCCTTCTTCTCTCATCTCTATCCCTTCCTTCTTCACATCCCCCCAAAACATCATGAACTGGAAGAACCCATTGCCTCAATAACACAATATTGACTGAAATGAATATGATCCTTCAACCCCCAAAACCCCAAAATACTAGTACTATATCCTAAGATTAAAAAGAAGAAAAAAAAAAGACTTGAAATTTTGACACCCAACAATGGCAAAAACTAGTACCAGATTCTGGCCACAGGAACTGAATATAAATCTTAAACATCCAAAAGCAAAATCAAAGCAACCCAATGGACTGACATTCTGAAGAACACTTAATGAACATAAAAGAAGAGTTTTTTTTTTTTTTTTTGGATAGCTCAAATGGACAATAAAACAATGATTCCAGAGACCCTTTGTTTACCTTCTATTCTGAAACCAGACCTTGATCTGTTTCGGCTCAATATTAGAGAGTATTGGACACTCTCTAACCAGCTGCTGTCTTCTCAATGAACTAGGTTTTGGACACTCAATATAAACCCTTTCCAAAGCTTCAACCTGTTCAGGTGTGTATCTAACATACTTGATTGTATCCATTTGTTGCTGCTGCTGCTGTTGTTGTTTCAATGAAGTTGATGAAAGTTCTCTCTGATTATTATGATGATGATTATACATAGAAAGTGCCATTAACTAATTAAATACCAAACCCAGATTAGAAAATGACTTTTATCAAAGAACCACACAAGATTGTCTGAAAGTAGAATGAAAAAAAAGCTTGAAAGAAAAACAAAGTCTTTCTCAATCTCAAATCAGGTAGGCTCTCTTGAACAAGAGAGAGAGCCTCCTCTCTCCCACATCAGAATTCCTTGAAGGAGAAAAAAGAAAGAGTATGGAGATTGGAGAAGAAAGAAGTGAACAGAGAATGGTAATAGTAATAATAATAATAATACCAACAACAACAAAGAGCAAGTGAGAAAAGAAGAAGAGAGGAGGAGGAGAAGTGGGTCCTTGTAGAGTATTGCTCTTTATATCATCTCTATGGTGGTAGTGACACAGATATCTAGCTGAGTGTGAGAAGTGAAGATGATGAATACAAACAAGTTTAACTCAAAAACAAACAGAACCCACAGAAAAAATAAACAGAGAGACAAAAAAAAAAAAAAAATAAAGGATAAATTAAAATAACTAAGAGTGAGACAGGCGTTGGTAAGGTTTAGCTGTTGAGAACAACTGCAGTGGTGCGAGTATAACCAAAGATCAAAGACCAAAAAAAAACGATTAAATTTGAGTTTAGTTTGGTGTGTGACGCTACGGTGGAAGACTAAATTTGATCGAGCGTAACACTAAATTTGATGGAGAGTGAGAGACAGAGGTAGAGGCAGAGAGACACCCATGAATACATATTTTTTACCAGGCAGAGACGTTTTTTTGACAAACGGGTTAAGCCAAGCTGTTTTCTTCTCTCTCACTCACGGTCACACTCTCTTTCTGAGGAAAGTAAAAGTGTGTGTACAGTGGTACTACACAGCTTGTCTCAGCAAAAAAAAAATTAAGAGACTTTCTCTTTCTACCAAGTATTTTTTTGTTCTCTCTATCTAGTCTCTATGACTACCAAAGAAAGGGAAATCGGAATAAACTAAACTCATCATGGACATGGATGGGTGTGCATGAATGGGTGTATGTATGGAATCCTATGGACAGAAAAGCATATATTTGGATGATGCTCTGTGTTATGCTATCTGCTGGCTTGTATGTTGTTGTCTAGCACAAATATGTTAGCGAGCAGTAGTGCAGTACCCTTTCTTTACCATGGTTATAAGTGCAACCATGGTCTCTTCTTTTTTAACGACGACACCAACCATATGATGTGTATGGAAATTTAACATATCAGGTGTGGGTTAGACCATGGTTCCCCTCGTAGATTATGCTCACGAGCAGCTTTAAGACTACTCCAATGGACAAGGTTAAAAAAATTGTTTGGCGTACCAGGTGGCCTGGCAACTGAGTTGCACTATTTTGGGAAAATAGCTGAGCGTTAGAGTTACTATCAACAGTTATTAATTACAACACTAGCCATATTATGGATATCGTAGGCATCATTGTGTTTATCGCTCTTTCATTACAATATCGCTCGTTGGACACTATATCGATCAACGACTATTTCCCCCATGCCTAGTTCTTATATATACGTCCCTTTATTTCTTCAAATTACTCACACCTACTTCTACATATATTTTACCAGTTTCTTTATATGTGTTCTCAATTTCAAATTTCATAACCATCAATGGCCAGAACAAATGTGGAGAAGAATGTTATTATGAATCGGTTTAGATTACAGCAAGAAATGCATCAACGGAGGTTGCAACAACTTGATGATGAGGAAGCTGAAGATGAACAACTAATCGACACTCTGATGCTCGTACATACGGACCAAATACCTAGAGCTTCAGAGCCAAAAGAAGTATTCTCGAGAAGATATACGTATCGAGGGAGGAAATTTTACCACCAAGAGCTGATGAACGGTTATTTTCTTCCCAATTGTGTGTACTCTAATCAAGATTTCCAACGTCGATCTGGCATTGCCTCAGCACCTGGTGAAAAAGATTATTGATGACATTTGTCGAGTAGAATCTCAATTCAATTATCAGTTTGGTGCACTAAATATTAGATGCCATAGTCCCGAACAAAAAGTTACTTCGGCTAAAAATTCTAGGTTAAAGCAAACCAGCGGATGCGAACAATGAGTACCATCGTATGGGAAAAACAACTTCATTCACTTATCTTTCATTGTTTTGTGAAGTAATAATTAATCATTTTGGTCCTACATATTTACGAAAACCCACCGAGGAAGATGTTAGACAAATATTAAGAAATAATGAGGATGTGGGATTCCCAGGAATGTTATATAGTCTTGACTGTATGATTGGGTATGGCAGGGATGCCCTTTCAGGTACTTGTTGATCATCTGTTAACATGTTTGGATTATATTTTTTCGACACATTCAAAATATGATAACAACTTTCAAATTGGAAATTTTCGCCATTTTGCATAGCCATTATGTAAAACTTGTCTTTCGACATCACCATCCACAAGACCACTCTCCCGTCCTCTCTTGGCTTGCATTATCAAAGCAACAGACGACTTCCTTATTGATTACAACGAAGTTTCGTGCCAACTCACTCTTATCACGATCATTGATGTTCATTGTTTGCCCTTGATATCTAAAAAATATGTTTTCCCACATGGTGTCACCATGTTGCTGAGCACCATCAATAAAATCTTGGGTAAAATAAACACAATTAGGAAAAATACATTCATCTTTTATAATGTTGAATTTTGCACCCAAAACTTTGACATTTTTACCTTTATTATTGTCTTAACTTTGAGATTGTGAATCCATATTACAGGAAATTAAAAAGTGTAAAGAAAATGTAATTAGTTAATCTTGTTTTAGATTAGAAGAAGGTTGAGAGATTGAAAATTTTATAGAGATTTAGAAATTCTGATGTGAGATAAAATGTATCGAACTTGGGTATTTATAAAGTGGCGAATTTCTAGCCATTGGATGAGGAATTGTTGAACGATGGTTTAATGAATGAGCAACAACATGACTGGCGCTACAATGACCAATGAGCGACATTAAGACCATATAGCTATGGGTATTCTATCGCTCGCTGGAAACTCCATTGTATATGCCTATGAGGTATATTTGGCATATTCGCACATATGCTTACCACTTTGAAATACCCATAATGGGTGCAAAGTGGCAAATTTTGGTGTTTGATATGTGCAGAAGAAGAAGCCTTAGCTAAAACATCAGCTGCGTTATTACATTCTCTATAAACAAAAATACAAGACCACACAACATTAATACTGCATATATTTACATAATTTTTAAATAAAGGAACACTCTGATTGATGTTATAAACAAGAGCTAGTATTAAGATTATCAATTTTAAAGATAACATTAGACCATCGTTAGTTTCCGCCATTTCCATAACTTCTAATAAAGCCCAAGCTTCTCGATGAACATAAATGACTCATTTTACTGCTACTTTTCAAATTTCATCCACATACTCTCATGTATTTTTTTCTAGTTATAATGCTTATTCCAGCTTATAAAGAGTGGGAACTAAAAGAAGCATCAAAAAATTTCAAGAATTTCTAAGGAGGATACCAAGTACTATGCACAGAAGATCTAACTTCAATAGACTGATTAACATTATCATATGCAGTATCTACATAATATTGATTCATGTAGGAGTTAACCTGGAATTGTTTGTATAAGGTGTAATGTTGTCAAAAACAACCCTGCATTTATATTTGCAGATGAAACGCATTATGCAAGCTATAATACGAATAGAGTGGGAATTACTAAATGTTAGAGCATTGCTCGGTCGAACTCGCATGCGTTGTTATATCAAGTATGTTTGTTAATGTTAGTGATCAAAACTTAAGTCTTGATTTCTAGTCTATTATAGCTAAGTCTCAGACTAGGATAAAAAGCGTAGTTGAGCTCAAGGACTTCATGGCGATTCATCATACAAGTAGAAGAAGTACTCAAGGAACGGTGGAACTTCTCGGCAAAAGGTATGTGAAGACTTGAACTTATCTATCACTCAAAAGTCTATCTAATCTATCTCCTACTCTTTGAGACAAGAATTCGTATGCTATATATATATAGACTTGGATTATACACATTTAGTATTTCGAACCGAGTACACCTCGCCTATCTATATCTTGAAATATGTGTTGGTTAGCTTTTCGCTTCGATCAAATTTATCTTTACCTAGTGAAGAGAGTCTTGATATGTTTCAATCATCTTGGAAATTGCTTTGACGAGAAATGATGTAACAACTGTATAACGTCCTCTAAGAATGTTGCAGTGATTGAAATGAGAGTTTAGATTACATAACCAATGGTGGAAATAATAATTGTTGTGGAAACACATTATGTATAAGTCCTATTCCTTGAACCAAAGCTTGCGAACTTTGTTGATCAAGAGAACCGAAAGTATGGAAAGTGCCAATTCCACGAACCCAGTCCGCGAACTGCCGAAGTTCTCAAACCCGAGAATTTCTGATGGAGTTGATAAACTACTTGCGTGAACCAAGTCCGCGAACCCAGTCCTCGAACAGGTGAAGTTCTCATCCCGAGAATTTCTGCTGGAGTTTGTAAACTCTGTCCGGTATCTTAAGTCCGCGAACCTAGTCTGCGAACTTGAGAAGGTTATATATATAAAGATGATTTCTGAACTTAATCTTAAAACACTAAGGAATGCTTTTGCAAACCGTGGCTATAAAAGTTCATGAACCGATTCAAGTGAATCAAATCATCTTTTCTTCAATTGTGTCTTGTATAGTACATAATATTTCCTTGCAATTTAACAACTCTCTAACTAGTTTGAAGTCACTTGAACTAGTTATGGTGAAGAAGAACATGGTTGATATGAAATGCTCAAATAGCTAGCCTTTTGGTTGACTATTATTGAACCAATAATTTACATGTTTGGGTACGGTTAACAAAAATAGAAGCGTACAGTTTATTTGTGTATAACAAGCTAAGTTTTCGATCTAACAGTTGAGAAATATTAGCTTGAATCTAAATCATGTTTTCATTTAACGGTGGATATTGATTGCTTTGTTACCAAGGCAAAACCCTGATTTGAAAGACTATATAAGGGGACATCTAGCAACTCTGCAAAACTAATCCCCACATATTACGTGTGATACTAGTTTGCGTGCTAGAGTCGATTCTCCTTTAACCCTATGGTTTTATTTTCTTAAACCGGGTTAACGACTTAAAGACTTCATTGGGATTGTGAAGCCACACCGATACTACTTTTATCGTAGTTGTGTGATCTGATCTTACATATTCTATCTTACGAGTACAATCAGATTGATTGGCTTGAGATTAACATATCCTATAGGCAAGATATAAAAAGTAATCACAAACACCTTCTTCTCATTGTTTGTGATTTCACAACATCTTGTTCGCTACCATACGATTAAGATTGTTGTGAGGTGATTGATTAATCTAGGATGTTCTTCGAGAATATAAGACCGGATTATCAATTGGTTCTTGTTCACCTTGATTATTATCAAAAGACGGAACAAAACCTTTAGGGTTTATCTGTGGGAGACAGATTGATCCTTTGATACCCTTTTTTGTGTGAGACGGATTTTCTTATTGTCAAAGCCTGCGATTTTGGATCGTAGCAACTCTTAGTTGTGGGTAAGATCATCTAAGGGAATCAAGCGCGCAGTATCCTTCTGGGATCAGAGGCGTAGGATCATAACTGTACCTTGGATCAGTGGGAGATTGATTGGGGTTCAACTACAGTCCAGTTCGAAGTTAGATTGGAGTAGGATAGTGTATGTAGCGGCTTAATACATCGTGTGTTAAATCTGGACTAGGTCCCAGGGGTTTTCTGCATTTGCAGTTTCCTCGTTAACAAAATTCTGGTGTCTGTGTTATTTCAATTTTCGCATTATATTGTTTTGTCTTTATAATTGAAATAATACAGGTTGTGCGTTTAGATCATCAATTGGAATAATCCAACCTTTGGTTGTTTGATTATCATTGATTGATCCTTGGACATTGGTATTTGGTATCGTCCAAGTTATTCCTTGTATTTGATTAGAACTCGCAGTCTTGCTTGAGTAAATCAAATCAAGAGAGAGATATAAACTCGTTGATATACTTTTAATTTATTGAGTCTTGTTGATTCTCTTAAAAGTATATTCGGGTTTGTCCATATATATTTCTAAGCGAAATATTGGGTGGTGTTGTTAGACCCTCGCTTCTTCACTAAAGATATTAATTGTGTAATGCTCAAGCTGCCAATTCTGAGTCCAAGATAAAACTGTAGAAAATTGTATCAGAGAAGAATAAAGTTGAGGAAGGAACTTTCTCTAGATTATTTGACAAAATATATAATATAGTAGCAGGTGATCCACATCTTAAGTATGATTTGAATTGCACAAGTTACATAGTTGATCAGTAATACCCATATGTCTAAGCATTTTTGCTTTGACATGAAGTGCATCATGCAGAGCTTTCCATAGAAAAAGGGGATGATTATTAGGCATTTTCAATTCCCAAAACTGAGAAGTTAAACTCAAAGAAGCATTCTTGAAATGATCTTGATCACAAAGCATCTTATATGTTGAAGAAGTAGTAAAAATACCAGAACTCGTATAAGACCAAATAAGATTGTCTTGCTGATCTAGTCCAATGGGTATAAATAGGATAGAATTCACTTGGTCGGGAGTAAAGAGTTGTTGCAAGAGTGAAACATTCCACTGAGATGAAGTAGAGTCAATCTATTAAGAAATCCATTGGTAATTACTGAGATAAAGAACATTCAAATCTTGAATTGCAACTGGCATTAAAGGCATCCAATTAGAGGTCCATATATTAATGTTACTACCATTCCCAACTTGCCACTTTGCATGTTTCATACTAATCTGAAGACCTAAACAAATGCTCTGCCAAACCTAACTTGTATTGGTTGTATCAGGAGGAGGTGAATACTTAATTAAGATCATTATGATAAAAGTATCTACCTTTAATAATTTAAGCATAAAGAGTATCTTGATTGTGAAAAAGTTGTCAGGTTGGTTAAATTCTTAAGGCCCAAACCACCATGTCTTCTAGGTAATATTACTTACCCAAGAAATCAGATAAGGAAAATGATGATTTCTGTTAATATTCCACCACTATTGTCTTTGTATTTTGTCCACATGAGGAATTGTTAATTATGGGAGTTTGAAGATACGCATTTCATAATTCTCATAGTACTTAACACAACATTAACTTGACTAGTTCTACCTGATTGATTTATCATCTTACGTTGCAAACCTTGTAGTTTATTATTCACATTAATTATCAAGAATACTCTGACAGTTCTTTTTTCTAGATCTACTCAAAAGAAGGGGAATCCCTAAATATTTCTCTCCAATACCCATTAGTTTCATATCAAGAATTCAAGTAATACTTGGTTGTGAAAAAGTTGCCAGGCCAGGTTGGTTAAAAAACCAAGTTATAATTAGTTAAATTCTTAAGGCCAAAACCACCCTGTCTTCTAAGTAATTTTACTTACCCGAGAAATCAGATAAGGAGAATGATGATTTATGTCATTATTCCACCATTGTTGCCTTTGTATTTTGTCCATATGATGAATTGTCGATTCTGGGAGTTTGAAGATATTCATTTCATATATTCTCATAATACTCAACACAACATTAACTTGACTAGTTCTACCTAATTGATTTATCATCTTACGTTGCGAACCTTGCAGTTTATTATTTATATTATCTAGAATGCTCTGACAGTTCTTTTGTCTAGATCTATGCAAAAGAAGGGAATCCCCAAATATTTCTCACCAATACCCATTAGTTTCATATTAGGAATATCCGTAATACTTGTTTTTTGAGCTTGAGAAGTATGCTTACTAAAGAAAATAATGGATTTCTACATGCTAATAACTTGACCTGAAGCTTGACCGAAAATATTGAAGATGTCGCATCTGAGTTGCTTGAAAGAAAAGCAAACAATCATCTGTTAAAAAAACAGATGACTAATATAAGTTAAATGTTTGTTTATATTTATCCCTTGGAAAAGTTTGGTATCCACATTGTGCTGCAAAATTCTTGAAAAGGCTTCCATTATGAACTTAAATAAGCTAGGAGACGATGGGTCTCCCTGGAAAATATCAGGAGTAGGTGTGTACTAGGAGTTCTATTAATGAGCAATGGAATATTAGTAGTTGAGATATATTGCTCTACCAATGTCACCCAATCAAAGTGAAATTGAAAATAAAAAAGACCCTTTGTAGAATGCTTTCAGCATATCCAATTTCTTACCAATAAGAGCTTGATTAATCTTTTTAGTCTTCATAGAATGAAGTATCACATAAGAAGTGATAATATCATCATGAATATGTCTTCATTGAACAAAAGTTGCTTTAGTTGGAGATGATTTTGATAAAAGATATTTTAATATGTTAGACAAAAAAAATGAAATCATTTTATAACTAGCTTACATTTGTTAATAGGTCTGTAATCAGCAGGGGTTTGAGGGTGTTGAATTTTACCAATCAAAACTTGGTAAGTATGACTGGTAGCTTTGGACATGTGTTTATGTGAAAAAAAAGATGAACCATATCCCAACATTGTTGGTAGAATGAAGCTTGGAAGCCATAATTGCATGGAGAACCCCAACATATGGTACTAAAAATGACATCCGTAATTATGTTGAGCGTCTGGTAATCTAATGAGATTATCATTCTCTGCATTAGATATGCAAGGCATACAAATTGAAGAACATCTTGATGGACATGAAGCCTTGAAGAGTTATAAATATTACTAAAATGAGAAAGAAATATTTCTTCAATTTCATCTTTGGAATCAAACCATAAGCTCAAAGGGCCTTCAATATCTTGAATATTAGATTTTTTCTTATTAAAATTGGTCAAAGTATGAAAATAAGAAGCATTCTTACCTGCTTCTAAAAATTTATCCCCAATTGTTGCATAAGATATTCTTTCTGAATAATTAACCAGTTTTGCAAAGACTTACTAATTAAGATGTTCAATTTCAGGATGAGAAAGTAGAAACTTGTTGTCATGACAATGTTGAAGTTGGGTCAGAATAGTATGACCCGAAGCTTCAATATTACCAGAACATATCCTTTTCCATTGTTGAAGTTGAGTTCTACTATATTTTAGTTTACTAGAAAACTGGTGATGCCAGCTGCGAATAATGGCATCAGTACGGGATGGAAGTCTAAACCAGCATTTGTATAACTTAAAGGGAGAATGCTTACTAGCTAGCTAGTACTTGGATGGCATGCAAAAGAATAAGACTATGATATGATTTTATGGGACTAGATGTTGAAGATGAGTGTTAGTATAACTATTGATCCACAAATTATCTATTAAATCTCTATCTAGTCTAACAGGGACATGAGCATCTCCAGTCCTATGGTAACACCAAGTGGTGTCAATACCAGTATAACGCAAGTCGATGAAACCTAATTGTTGAACATAATTTCTGACATAACTAAAGTGATGTGGATGATGAGTATTACTATGAGTTTCATAATAAGTCTATGGAAAAATTTAAATCGTCTGTTAGAGCACAACTTGGTTGAACTCACCAAGCGTTGGTATGTCAAGTTTGGTTGTCATATTTTAGTATCAAAACTCATCTAGGGTCGCTTGATTAAATACTAGAGTCAACTTCATTTAGGTTAGCCTATAAAGTCTAGGAATGTTGACACATACAAGTATTACTCCGAAGACTTTAAGAATGCAAAAAAGTAACGAACTACAACGACGATATCATCCTTCCACTTGAGGTTAATATTTACTTGAACTATTTCATTCCTGACGTATCTTTCAAGTCGTGCTATATTGAAAACATAACTGTGAAGATGTATATACTGACATATTGTATATAACACTCTAGTGATGTGACATGGTCATAATAGTATGATCATAGTATTAAGGAATTAGACTATGAAATATAACGCTTATCTTTTGAACTTCGTAGATATGACATCGACATAATCTTGTATATAGTGTTATGATTATATGAATGGGTTATGGTGAACATTTCATCATAGGAAATAATGTTTTACATTTACTTAAAGGAAGTACATTCATAAACTTATTTCGTAAATTGGAAGGGAGATCAATAGGTTTATTGGTCCGGCTATACACTGCATATCTTTGGATGACCAGTATGTGTGAGTTGGTAGAACCAATCTTAACTCAGGTTATGTATCTTGGTATAACTAATCACAATGCCTATACTTATAATTTGGTATGACCGGTCCTGGTAATTGTTGTAACCGATCTTAAGTAATTGGTGTGAAGTGTTGTGTGACCGATCATAAGTGTTGTGTGACCGATCCTTATAATTGGCATAATCGTTACTAGTGACTGATATGACCGATCACAAGTAGATACCATGTGTAGATGGAACCGATCCTTGTAATTGGTGTAACCGATTCTAGTGACTAGTGTGACCGATCACAAGTAGGTACCATATTTAGGTATAACTGATCGGAACCCATGTATGTGACTTGGAAAGACCGATCACAACTAGCCATTATGATTTGGGATGACCAATCACATAGTAGTCTTGGAATACATGCAAACCAATTCTAAACTTGTTTGGAAGTGTGGTATAACCCCAAGAAGCAAATCCATATAAATTGATATGAAATAAAGATTTGCAGTGAAAACATGTCAACATACTTTGAACACGAACAATAACTCTTATCATTTATAGTTTAAAGATATTCCTCGGTACTCAAGGTGATCATGTACCGAGATAAATTAAGAATCTTTTTATTATGATTTTTAGTTTTATATGCTTTAATTACCAGCAATTAATGTATAGCTCTAGAGACTAAAAATTATTAATGTGCATTTACTAATTGAAGATTTTTTATTGAGAGATTTCGGAAAATATTGGACCAACATTTATTGGAATTATGAAAACCGAATTTTGGTATTCATTGCATATCTTGAGAATATTTTCGGTTTTCGAAATTCCATGGTGTCAAAACATCCATGGTCTATAAATACCGAAGTTTGCATTTCTAGCAAGCTATCCTAAGAGCCAGGAAAAATTCATTTCTTGTTGCTTCTGGTGGAGCCGTCTATTCGGAGAGGAAAGTATCCTAATTAGGTGAAATCTCTTACGACCGCTCGTCTAAAGACTTCTATGGGATCAAGAAGCTCTACGAGTACCATTGGTACGAAACTAGATAATTCAGTGTTATTAGTTTCCGATTTGATTTTATTGACTAACGGTTGTTGAAACTTTGATTGCACCTAGTTTATTTATGCTTGAGAATCTTCTCTTATGATATAAGATTCACTCAGACTAGATCAAAGTATCGACGGGATCTTTAGAACTATTGTTAGATCCAAATACATCTTGTGATAATCCATTGTTAACAGACTCCGTTCCGTGCGTGATTGATCACAAAAGATTAAAGTGGTGTTATGCAGGTATTTGAAGGCAATAGAAGACTTGAAGACGAAGAAAAATTCTTATTAGTTCCACAAACCTTATCTTTGATAGATCGGATTGGTTAGTTGCGTGAGATCAGAAATTATCATTTGGTAGTATTCTTTAATATCTGAATCTAATAATTGTGAAAATGCGGGGGTCTAACAACCACACCCAACAATTTTTTTAGCAATCTGAGAGGACTTACTCCAATATACTTTATAGAGAATCAACTAGAAAGTCAGACTCAATCTAGAGAAAAGTATATCAAAGAGTTTAATATCTCCAACTCTTAATTCAATCCGCAATCAGGAAATAGAAATCTGCGAGCCCGATTGAATATAAGACGAGTAAACTTGAACGGTATAAAAAACCAATGTTCAAGGATCAATCAATATTAATCAACAACCAAAGGTTGGATTTTCTAATTGATAAACACAAGGCACAACCTGCGATATTTCAATTGTATAACAAAATATAATGCGGAAAAGAAATAACACAGACATCAGAATTTTGTTAACAAGGAAACCGCAAATACAGAAAAACCCCGGGACCTAGTCCAGTTTGAAAACCACACTGTATTAAGACTAATACCAATGATCGTCAAACTGGACTGTAATTGATCCCTAATCAATCTCACACTGATTCAAAGTACAGTTGCGCTCCTTACGTCTCTGATCCCAGCAGGATACTACGCACTTGATTCCCTTAGTTGATCTCACCCACAACCAAGAGTTTCTACGACCCAAAGTCGAAGACTTGATAAACAAATCTGTCTCACACAGAAATGTCTATAGGATTGAATAAATCTGTCTCCCACAGAAATACCCAAGAGTTTTTGTTCAATCTTTTGATAAATCAAGGTGAACAGGAACCAACAGATAAACCGGACTTATATTCCCGAAGAACAACCTAGTATTATCAATCACCTCATAATAATCTAAATCGTAAGATGACGAAACTAGATATTATGGAATCACAAACGATGAGACGAAGTTGTTTGTTATCATGTTTTATCTTGACTATCGGGGAAATTAATATCGAGCAAATCTTAGAGAAGATAGTACTCAAACGATGGAATCAGGCAAGATCACAACACGCAACTACAAGAGAAATAGTTGGGTCTAGCTTCACAATCCCAATGAAGTCTTTCAAGTCGTTAACCAATAAGGTTTAGGAAAACCTAAGGTTAAAGGAGAATCTACTCTAGCTTATGCCACTAGTAACACACAGAAGTGTGGGGATTAAGTTTTCCAGTTGCTAGAGTTCTCCTTTATATAGTTTTCAAATCAAGGTTTTGCAATCCAAGTTACCTCGGTAATAAAGCATTCAATATTCAATGTTAGATGAAAAACCTGATTCAACCAAGCTAATCTTTCAACTGTTAGATCGAACTTAAATTGTTACACACAAATGAAATGTACCCTCATTTAGGTTTATGAACCGTACCCAAACGTGTACACTCATGTTGGCTCAACAATGGTTAACCAAAGTTAGCCATATGGTAAATCTCATATCAACCATATTCATCTTATCCATAACTAGTTCAAACAACTCAGGTGAAACTAATTAAAGAGTTTTTCAATTGCAATATTCTCATAGAAGTATACAAGAACACAATCGAAACAAAATCAGTTTGATTCACTCGAATCAATCATGAACATTATAGCCACGGTTTGCAAAGATTGCATTCCTTATGAATTAAATTTTTAAATTCATGAACTGACCGATTTGATAAAGTAACCGGATTAAGTATGCGTACGGGTATGCATACTTAAGCAACCGGATTTGAGTTTGTTTTAGTTTCCAAACTCAGAAGAATTTTTCGGTTTGAAAACTTCCGCCAGTATGCGTATGGGTAAGCATATTTAAGGTGACTAGTTAAGAGTTTGTCAAAACCAAACTCAGCAGAAATTTTCGGTCGGAAAACTTCCGCCAGTATGCGTACGGCTACGCATACTTAAACTGTCTCTTTCACCAATTTCGTATACACATATGCATATACTTGTCTCCCGGTTTATGGATTTATAGACTAATGCGCTAACACACTATATATGCTTATATCCAAATTTGGTTACATAATCAACTATTTATTTCAATCATTGAAACTTTCTTAGAGGACGTTATATAGTTGTTGTTCACAGACTATTTTTCGTCAAAGCGATTTTCAAGATATTGAAATTATCATAATGAAACATTCCAAGGGAACATCAAATGATTGTATCACACAAACCATGTAAGATGTAACTCGGCAATTTTCATATGATCTAATTCAGACTTTCATCACGAATGTAAGATGAATTCGCCCGAAGCGAAAGCTTTCCAACAGATATTCCGAGAAATATATAAGCGAGATAAACTCAACTCGAAATCTCAAATGTGTATAATAAAAAACTATATAGTAACACGACTTATGTATAAATATAGGAGATAGAGTGGAAATAGACTTTCCAAGTGATAAATAAGTTTAGTCTCCACATACCTTTTTTCGATGAAGTTCCACAAGCTCCCCTTAGTATTTCTTCGTCTTCAAGAGATGAACGCCATGAAGTATAAAGCTCAACTACACAATCTATGTCATAGTCCGAGACATCTAAATAGCCTATAAATCAAGACTCATAGTTTTGGTCATTAACATTGACAAACATGCTTGAGATAGCAATGCATGCGAATTCGACCGAAAAATGCTCTAACAATCTCCCACTTTATCAATTTTAGTGACAAAATTATCAATACATATGGATTATAAAATAAATAAAAACTTTGTAGATTCTCATCCAAATGCTTGATCTCCTTGGCATCTTCAACACGACTTGAAATCTTCGTCACTTCCAAGTACTCCATGATTACAAAGGTTATAAGTTTAGTCTCATAGATGTTGATGATCCGCATCTGTAACAATGAGAAAACAAATGCTCTCGATCCTTGTTATATAGTGTCATAGTATTATTACGCAACATCAAAGTTCAATTGCATCACAACTTTGAGAATAATACTACGGTGATATGTATTACTCCCCCTTAGTCAATACATCATCTCATTATGAAAACCACTCCCCCTTACATAATGATCCGTAAACCATATGTATTTGTAGTATGAAACTACATATTAGTTCTCCCCCTTTTTGTCAATAAAATTGGCAAAGGTACGAAAACTAGTGGGATCCTCATGAAATTTCCATAGAGATTCATGATTAATAGAGAACGACATACCAACAAATTTAGATGCAATCATAAAGCCGAAGATAAATGTATTCATCAAGGAGTTTATAAAGATACAAGATAACCCCTATAATATTCCAGAGCCGCACTCTCCACAAAGGTATGGCGATTAAGCACAAGTTCAAAAAGAACTCTCCCCCATAAAATGTCATTCCAGAGAAAACAACAAAGGCGACCTTGATTTTACAAGAAAAGAAGGATTTCTTTGGACATAACCAAATCACATGAAAACATGAATTTGTATCCAAAGGATCAATAGAATTAACTACAAAACATTATCAATTCAATTGCACATGCTTGTCATAAGAGAACTTACGGTGCAACACAGTAAAAACACAAAGATGTGGATCCGGGAAGATCAATACTGCGGAATAAACAAGAATTTACTCTATTTTCCATCACTATTTGCACAATGACATATAATAGACAATTCTTGTAAACAAAACTTCATCATTTCTTCCATAAATATTTGCATAATGACATAAAAGGCATAACTTCTGTTTTTTCAAAATTTCATTATATCTTTTATCAATACTTTCATAACGACATATAATAGATATAACTTTTGAACAAGTATGGGATAGTCAAGGTTCACGGACGTAAACAACATATCCCATAAAAATTTCCAATATATAAAACCATAAAGATTAAAATTCCAAATATCATCTTCCAAATAACTTAGAATTTAAATAAATAAATCTAAAAACGTTGAAGATGAAAACTTTTGGAACTAGATATGCGTAATCACAATAATGGCTATTCCAAACCTTAGTAATCCTTCTAAACAAAAACAAGAATAAAAATTCTCACAAGAAGTTTCCTAGACATTGAGACCTCTAAAAAATTCTTTATCACCCTCGAACTCCTTGTCGTCAATAGCCATGGGAACATATGGTTCGTGAAGATAGGAGTCAATTCCAACAAACCTTCTAGGCTTATGATGTCGAACCAGGGATTTCTGAATTTCAAGAGTTCTCATAACAATTAGGAGTGGGACTTGGGTTGGGTTAACCCACCTAACCTGTGCCCTACCCGAACGTTGGGCGGACATGCGCAACGTATTTCATAACTTTGGGCAAGCTTGGGAATAAATTTTACAAACCCGAGTTAGATTTGGGAAAGCATGGGTACAAATATTTTTAACCCAAACAACCTGCCCAACCCGAAGAACTATGATATAGTTGTATAAAACTATTTTTATAATTGGTGTTATTATCTATTTAGAGTATTTTAGATATTATCTTCAAATCTAATAATGAAAATATAAATTATATCTATCTCATTAATCATTCAATATGAAAAAAATTTATATTATTGTAAATAATCTTCAGCTTTTTGGAAATTTAAGATAAATGGAGCAATTGAATCTTATTATTACTAAAATTTGTTATTTTCATATTAACAAAATCGCATGTCTAGCGAAACTTGGGCCAACCCGAGGAACATAACTTGGGCGGACTTGGGAAGTATCTACATGGGTTCCACGGGTTCGATGGGAAATCTGGGCACATGATTCCTAACTCGGGTCTGCCTCGACCAAGCCTTCTAACCCTCCTAAACAACCCAAGTCAACCCCTAATAACAATAGCCTTTATTTGCTGAATCTCCTTTCTTGTATCCTTAAACTCTTCAAGAACACTAGAAAACTTCTGAGAATTTGAAGGAACAACTCTTGGCTTCCTCACATTCCTTATTTTTCTTTTCAAAGTTGGAGGAAACAGAGATTTATCTTTTTCCTTCATGATTGATGGCTTAACAATCGTATTAACATCTTTTTCATCAAAAGACATGATGCTTGAAGTGTCCATAAGAGTACGGTTTTGTGAGAGGAATTCACAATTTAAACTCAAAAATCAGTCTTAGGATAGAAAGAGTTTCAGAGAAGGAAAATTAATGTAGGGTTACGCAACCTTTAAACAGGTTCGTGCACACACAACTCTTAAACCTAGAAATAGTATAATTGTCGAGAATAACCCTCTTTTATTGATTGACAGGGAATTCCAATTCTGCAAAAACTAATAAAAGAAGAAACCAAACTTTTCCCGAAAGCCTGAGAAGTGCACAATATTTTCTCTTTTGAACAGGCACATGAGACAAGATACACTAAACAACACAATTAAGTGTACTTCGGTGAACAACAATCTGTCCACCATGTTCCTTTTGAATAGAATTCATAGAACCCTGCCTATCAAGATGTTTAGACCATACATTATTTTCTAATGGTCTTATCTTATCTTTGGAAACTAACTTCTTCGAAGAAGACAAAATCTTACATACCTCGGCAATTTTTTGGGCGAGTTTAAGCTTATTTGCTAGTCGATTTTCTCTTTGTTGAAGTTTGTTGACATATCTCATCTTGTGTTTGTACTTAAAACACTTTGAAAGTTCATGACCTTTGAGAGAACAATAAGAGAATGTCAACGCATATGATGATTCAGACGCCCGTGATGTGCAAGCTGATAGACACATGGTAGAACCTGAAAAATCAGATAAAGAGTTTTCAACAGAAAGGTCAGTTATTTCTTCCAGATTGGTTGAGTCTTCTTCTGAAATAATATCAAGATTGATGAATGTATTGCTATAATTATCAAAATCAATATTTCACAAAGAAGTGAAACACTTGATTTTTCGTCTTCATTGGAATCATATTGATCAGATATTTCATCAGGGGTTGCAACTAGACCTTTGGTCCCAGTGTATTTTCTACGGTTTGGACATTCATTTGAAAAATGACCGAAACCCTTACACTTAAAGCACTGAGGAATATCCTCGTCATCAGTCTCGTCAACATCCTTGTTTTTAGGAGGAACATGATTGTGAGGTTTAATTGATGACCTGGGTTTGTCTCTGGAAAACCGTTTACTTCTCTTCAATAAAAGATCTCTAAATTGTCTTGTGATCAAATAACTGACTTATCAAGATCTCCATCTGATGAATCAGCCTCAGAAAGATCATCCTGAGAGACACAAACACTTTTTAATTTTATCAAGTAATTTAATGTTCTTTTGTGCTTTAAAGACAACATCCTTACCAATTTTGGATGTATGATCATGATCAAATATCTTAATATTTCTAACCAGAGTATTTCAGGAAAGAGCATCAAGATTATTTCCTTCAACGATGGAATGCTTCTTAGAATCGTATCTAGATGGCAGCGATCTGATAATTTTCATTACAATGTCCTTTTCATGAATAGTCTTACCCAATGCAAAAGATGCATTAATAATTTCAGACACTTTGTGATTAAACTCATCAAATGAATCTTCATCTGCCATACAAAGTTTTCTTCAATCGGAATTAAGGTTTTGAAGCCTAGCTTCCTTCTCACTGGTATTACCTTCAAATACGGTTTCTAAGATATTCCAAGCATCTTTAGACCCAGTGCACGTTGTCACATGGTGCTGGAGATCTGGGGTAATGGAATGTATGATGATATTCAAACCGTCGGAGTTTTCTTTGCAGCAAGTATCTCAGCAGCGTCATATGCACTAATATTCTTTGGAACGGTAACATTTCTGGTTGCAACAACGGGAGCATCATAGACATTAACAACAAATACCCATGATTGAAAAACACGCGCTTGAAAAAAGGCACACATAACAATTTTACACCACAAGTAATTATAGCCATCGAAGACTGGTGGTACGTTTATAGAGATACCACCTTTGTCCATATCAGACCGCTACAAACACAAACTTATAAGGTCTTTAACGTGTTTGCCTGCTCTGGTACCAACTGAAAATGCGGGGGTCTAACAACCACACCCAAAAATTTGTTTGGCAATCTGAGAGGACTTACTCCAATATATTTTCTAGAGAATCAACTAGACGGTCATACTCAATCTAGAGAAACATATATCAAAGAGTTTAATATCTCTAACTCTTAAATCAATCCGCAATCAGCAAATAGAGATCTGCGAGCCCGATTGAACATAAGAGGAGTAAACTTGAACGGTATCAAAAACCAGTGTTCAAGGATCAATCAATATCAATCAACAACCAAAGGTTGGATTTCCTAATTGATCGATACAACGCACAACCTGTGATATTTCAATTATATAACAAAATATAATACGGAAAATAAATAACATAGACACCAGAATTTTGTTAACGAGGAAACCGTAAATGCAGAAAAACCCCAGGACCTAGTCCAGTTTGAACAACACACTGTATTAAGCCGCCACAGACACTAGCCTACTACCAATGAACTTCAGATTGGACTGTAGTTGAACCATAATCAATCTGACACTGATTCAAGGTACGTTTGCGCTCCTTACGTCTCTAATCCCAATAGGATACTATGCATTTGATTCCCTTAGTTGATCTCACCCACAACCAAGAGTTGCTATGACCCAGATTGGAAGACTTTATAACAAATCTGTCTCACACAGAAAAGTCTATAGGATTGGACAAATCTGTCTCCCACAGAAATACCCAAGAGTTTTTGTTCCGTATTTTGATAAATCAAGGTTAACAAGAACCAATTGATAAACCGGTTATATTCTCGAAGAACAACCTAGTATTATCAATCAACTCATAATAATCTAAATCGTATAATGGCGAAACTAGATATTGTGGAATAACAAACGATGAAACAAAGTTGTTTGTGATCACTTTTTATCTTGCCTGTCGGGGAAATTAATCTCGAGCAAATCTTATAGAAGATAGTACTCAAACGATAGAATCGGGCAAGAAAAAACACGCAACTACAAGAGAAATAGTTGGGTCTGGCTTCACAATCCCAATGAAATCTTTCAAGTCATAAACCAATAAGGTTTAGGAAAACCTAAGGTTAAATGAGAATCGACTCTAGGTTATGTAACTAGTAACACACAGAAGTGTGGGAATTAGGTTTCCCAGTTGTTATAGTTCTCCTTTATATAGTTTTCAAATCAGGGTTTGCAATCCAAGTTACCTTAGTAAAAGAGCATTCAATATTCACCGGTAGATGAAAAACCTGATTCAACCAAGCTAATATCTTTCAACCTTTAGATCGAACTTAGCTTGTTACATACAAATGAAATGTACCATCATTTAGGTTTATGGACCGTACCCAAACGTGTACACTCATGTTGTCTCAACAATGGTCAACGGAAGTTAGCCATACGTTAACTCTCATATCAACCATATTCATCTTATCCATAACTAGTTCAAACGACGTCTCAGATGAAACTAGTTAAAAAGTTTTTCAATTGCAATATTCTTATAGAAGTATACAAGAACACAATGGAAACAATGTCGATTTGATTCACTCGAATAAATCATGAACATTATAGCCACGGTTTGCAAAGATTGCATTCCTTATGAATTAAATGTTTAAGTTCATGAACTGACAGATTTGATAAAGTAACCGGATCAAGCATGCGTACGGGTATGCATACTTAAGCAACCGGATTTGAGTTTGTTTTAGTTTCCAAACACGGTAGAATTTTTCGGTTTGAAAACTTCTACCAGTATGCGTACGGGTACGCATACTTAAGGTGACTAGTTAAGAGTTTTTTAAAACCAAATTCAACAGCAATTTTCGGTTGGAAAACTTCCGCCAGTATGCGTACGGGTACGCATACTTAAACTGTCTCCTTCACCAATTTCGTATACACACATATGCATACACTTATCTCCCGGTTTATGGATTTATACACTAATGCGCGAACACAGTATATATGCGTACATCCAAAGTTGGTTACATAATCAACTTTTTATTTGAATCATTGAAACTTTCTTAGAGGATGTTATATAGTTGTTCACAGACTATTTTTCGTCAAAGCAATTATCATAATGAAACATTCTAAGGCAACACCAAATGATTGTATCACACAAACTATGTAAGATGTAACTCGACAATTTTCATATGATATTATTTGGACTTTCGTCACGAATGTAAGAAGAATTCGGCCGTGGCGAAAGCTTGCCAACACATATTCCGAGAAATATATAAGCGAGATAAACTCAACTCGAAATCTCAAATGTGTATAATAGAAAACTATATCGTAACACGACTTATTTATCAATATTGGAGATAGAGCGGAAATAGACTTTCCAAGTGATAGGTAAGTTTAGTCTCTACATACCTTTTGTCGATGAAGTTCCACAAGCTCCCCTTAGTAGTTCTTCATCTTCAAGAGATGAACGCTGTGAAGTCTAAATTTCAACTACACAATCTATGTCCTAGTACGAGATATCTAAATAGGCTAGAAATCAAGACTCATAGTTTTGATCACTAACATTGAAAAACATGCTTGAGATAACAACGCATGCGAGTTCGACCGATCAATGCTCTAACAAATTGTAAATCTTAATCTAAGTTATTGATTCGGATTGATCTAAATCCGACAAAGGAGTTTCTTAGATTAACCATAAGAGCCTTTTTCAAACTCATATCACAAAGATTGAATATGGTTGTTACCAAATAGCTTTTCATCCTTTACTATTTGGAATACGACCCAAAGGAGTTTGTGGTTCACGTGCGTGACTATAGAATTCGAAGGTGCAAGGATACTGAGGGAACTAAGTAGCTAGGGGTAGTCTTTTTGGTCTCAATTATATGAAGTTGGTATTAGATTTTGTATAACGACTTAATTCTGAGAGTATTCAAAACTCGACTAGGTCCCGGGGTTTTTCTACGTTTGCAGTTTCCTCGCTAAAAAAATCTTTTTGTATATTTTACTTTGATTTTCGCATCATAATTGTTATTATAATTAACTAAAATACACAAGTACATTAACTCCGTAATACTTAATAGTGATCCTATAGAGTTTAGTTTTTTAGCGAACCTATTATCAAGTAACACACTTTGTTGTTGTATTTCTCTATCTTTATCCATAGTCAATCACATAAGTTACCTTGTTGTTGTATTGTCTCGATCTCGTATCCATAGACGATCACACAAAGAGTGAACCGAATTGTTGTATTGTCTCGACTCTGTCCATAGACGATCACATCCGGTAGAGGACTTATAAGGAGAAAATAAAAGATTGTGGTGTATTTGGGTACCCTCATCTTTTCATCATCAATAAGCACTCAAGGAAGATCAACATAACTACTCATATTCATAAGATATTTTCACTGATTAGAATTATCCAAATTATTATGAGCACCATACATAAATGTTATCATAAAGTCATGCTTTTGATTATGAACATGAAAAATAACATGGTGTCAGAAGTAGTATGCATAATCTATAAATCTACATCATTTTTCCAAGTAATTGCAATACCACCAGAAAGACCAATATCTAGGTAAAACAATAATTAAGATATTTGGTATGAGTAAGATAAAAATGCATTTTATTTGGTTTCTAATAAAAATAAGATATCAGGATCATGTTGGATAAAGCAAAGTCTTAGGTAATCTCTATTACGGGGATTACACATACCTTGGTAGTAAAAGAAACAATTTTCATAATGAAAAAAGTAATAAAAACCAGAGAGAAAACTAAAAGGAATAAATCAAAAATAAAAACATCAAAATCAAAGAAATAAAAGATTGGAGAAATAACATGTTTTCAAGCATAGGTGTGATTCTGAGCTTGAAAATCTCGTGCCGTAGCAATGTCCCACACACCATCATTACGAAAAACAAATGATAGTCGTACAGAAACGATAAGGTCGGCGATAGTAAATATAAAATCCAACCAAAGTCAACTTGATTTTTTCTTCTATTTATAATTCCTATGGTTTAATTACTGCATTTATTTTCCTCTTGATCATTTATTGATTTTACTTTGGTGAGAATAGTTTTTATCTGTCCAATTTTTGTTGTTTTTCCCCTTCTATATTTTCGCTAATTTCCTTTTCTTTTCGTAATTTTTCCATGTTTTTATATCTTTGATTTTAATGATAAATTAATTGCTTTAATATTTTATTGACCATCACCGGTGTTGCAGTAGTATCCTATCATATCAGTTGGCGGTTTTCTAGTTGGCTAATATAAGTTGGCTAATTGTTATTGCAATGGTGCATCAATTTCTAGTTTTCTTTATTACTAAAAATTTGGGTTTGGAAATCTTCATCGGGTAACTCATAAAACTATTTTAATATACCCAAGTAGAATCTTTCATACAAAATTTCCCTTTAGTGTCTAACGTTTTTGTTCATCCTTATCTTTTACATCAACACCTCATCTACCTTTATCAGTTTTTTTTTTGGCACTTCTTCTTTTCTTCTTATGTATAAATTCCAATTGTACTTGTGATTCTCTTCATATCCTTTCCAGATTTAGTTTACTTTCTTTGATTTCCTGGCTAGAAATCATATAAACCATATAAGCCATATTACTCAACAAATAAAAGAAGCTTATATTGATGAAAAACCAATTACAAGAAGGGTTCTATCTCATTCTAAGAATGTTATTTTTACTAGTATTAGATATTGGAGATTTAGTTTTGTTGGTAAACTATGGTGCAAGTATTATGTCATGGTAGGATGTTGAAATAGCTACAAAATTCGTATGGCCTCATCATCGACGAAACAATCAGTGGTATGTTCAAGTCAGAACTCTTGATCCCAACATATTTTGTATCAAAATTACTATTGTTAATGATAATTAAGAATGCAATTCTATTTGGTGGCGCCTGGAATTTTGATGGATACTTGGTAGTTTTGAATGATTGGATCCTTAGTATGGATTTTAATATGTTGCACTATTATGTCTCTCCATTTTGGATTGAATACGAAAACTTGCTTCCAGAATTTACATATGTCGATATCCTTAGACTTCTTGGGAGTATTGTTGGACAAATAAGTATAGTTGAAAATAATGGACTTAATCCACCCACTCCTTCAAAACATATAAGTTTAGTTTTTAATGATGTTACAAGTATTCTTATTTTTTGATGGTGTTACTAGATGGGTTGGTTTTTCTATCAAAATCAACCTTACCGTATCTGCCCTGAATGTAAAGTTCCAGATCGTGAAGGCTATTCATGAAATATGACTCAGAAAAGAATAGAAATGGAAATATTTGTTCGAGGTTTTGGTTTTGCTGAACCAATTTATCTCAATACAAAAATCTTCAAGAAAAAGCTCAATTTTCTCTACAGCATGGTTCCCAGAGAAGATCAAGATTGAGACAACTTTTAGCTCAACAACAGACTTGACCTTACCATAATTTGTCACTGCACAGGTTATTGATAATGAGATTAATATACCTAATCATATATCGCCAAATTTTAGATATACTCTAAACTTCAGATAAAAAATCTACATGAAAGAAAAGCGCAACCCTAACTCGTCATAACAAAAAGAGGCTAAGTTATGTTAAACGATGAGAGAAAGAAGGGATAAGTGAACATGTAAAAATTAGTTTTCCCAGCAATGTGTAAAGGATTTACCACATTTACTAAATCTTTTTGAGTCTTCTAGATCTTCTATTTTCAACACATTTTCCACTTCTTACAGTAAACCGGTATGCTACTACTACTATAAATAGGAAACTAAATGTCAAAAATCATCTCAAAAAAATACAAGTAATCTCTCAGCAAGATCTGAGAATACTCATAATAGTAATTTACAACAAAGTCTATGAACTTGATATTCATAGTTCTAAGAAAGCACCTACAATCACATCACAACCGCGATCTCCCACTATTTCTATGCTTTCGTCCCTAATATCGACCATATCTTCTCTCTTTGTGACTGAAGCAACGGTCAAATGGATATCTCTTGGTTTGGGCAGTTTCAAACGATTAGGATCTCTCGAACTCACACAAACGCACACAAATACCCTCTCTCACTTTATTTATTTTACACCTAAAAAAGCCGTAAAGTTTTCTAATATTATTAGGTGCCAATATCAACAATGTCCATTATATTGAATAAATAAAAATGGTAAAAATCTTCTTAGCCAAGTCTTATGGATTAAAATCATAGGGTTATAGTGAATGAAACCGCGGCTAAAGTCGTGGTTCCCCTTTTCACTCCTTGAAAGCGGGGAAAAATGGAGGGAAGACCAACACAAACTAGGATTAAATCCTTGCTCAAAAAAGTAGAAAATTTATTCACCTTTTACTAAAACAATCTGATAGAGTATATTATTACCAGATTTTGTTAAGATTAGTCCCATACTATATGGGAATCGGGAAATTAAAGATCGTGTAGTTTATAACTCTTGGGCAACCCTAACCTTGCAAGACGGTTTTCTAAATATTTTTTTTTGATCGGCAAAGAAAAGATTTTATTGATATAAAAAACAAGGGTACAAAAGTCTTGTACCACTCAAAAAGAGAACAAAAGAAACCAAAATAATAGATGGTAAAAATAAATTATACCATCTTGAGGCAAAAAGAAGAGAAGCCACAAAACACGCCAGAAGCAAACTGTCTGAGTTATGGAGAGCTAAAATAAGCTCTGGGCCAGTTATGAATTACATCAGTAAAGGACAAGTCCTGAAACTCTTTAAAAACTAGATACCAAGTAAACATGAGACATTGAGCTTTGCTGATAACGTACAGTCTCCTTCGAAAGAGTCTTCCCATGAAAACCTCTAGAGTTTCTCTCCTTCCATATACTCCAAAGAATCACATCTGAAATAACACTACACACCTGAGTCTGAATATTGTTAACTTGCGGCAGAGACCATGCAAACATCAAAGAGACGGTATCTGAAGGCATAATAAAAAACCAATTGAGTTTCTCAATGAAGTAAGCCCAAATCTGTTTGGAAAAATCACAGTGAATGAATAGATGATCAACTGATTCATTGTTAGCACAAAAATGTCAAACTTCTGGAATATCCATACCCCTCCTTCTAAGCGTATCCCTTGTAGGAAGTCTTGAGTGAGCTATAATCCAAAGAAAAAAACCAATTGATGGAGGTACTTTCAGCTGCCATAAAATCTTAAAGATGTTTTGATTTGGAATCACTTCATATTCATTTATCAATTTATCATAGGTAGACTTAACAGATGGTTTTCTAAGTTAGGTTCATGGACTTCAATATAGTATCATAGCAGACAATTTTCGACGAGTCGTTAGATTAAATGAGGCTACAGGTGAGGGGGCCTGTTGAAGTTAGTCCCACATTGTATGAGAAATTTAAAGATACCGTGGTTTATAACTCTTAGAAAACCCTGATTTTCCAAGTCGGATTTCGAGGTTAGTTAGACCCATGAACTTCAACAGATTTTAACCCCATTTTGTTAGAAAATTCTAATAAAATACATTATTATCATATTTTGACCCCTCTTTTGATATTTTACATATATATATATATATGTATATATATATATTTTGGGCGAGGATTTAAACCCCGACCAAATCTTATTTATCTCCCACACCATAAGACTTAGGGATTATCCAACATAGCGGCACTATTGAAGTCCCTATGAGAAGTTTCTATAAGACTTAAGGCGTGTTTGGATGTCATTCCAGAAGTTGTTTTTTGACTTCAAAAATCAGAAGTTAGTTTAGATATACAATTCAGGGGAATTTTTAGAAGTAATAAATTCAACTTTTTGTGAAACAATTTTTTTTTTCTTCCGACTTCTAAACAAGCTGAAAGCACTTATGTTTCTGATATCCAACCATGCTATTAGTCTTAGGAAGGTTTCAAATCCTTTGCCAAACAAATAAGTCTATGGGTCGCCCAAAAACAAACTCAATTTTAAATTGTACCCAGTGAATTAGTTGTTGTTTGGCAAATTTAGAAGGGAATTATCTTTTGTAAAGTAAATTATTTTACTTTTTAATTTCTGAGATTCACTTCAGCTTATGAAGAAGCAAAAGTACACGATGAAGATTTTACGGCTATAAAATCGTCCTCTCACGTAACCTACTTTAATTACCTGGCTAGTTTGGGGCCTAGTCCAATTATTTGGGGCATGTTACTAGATGAAAAAAAAGTTCATTAGAAATAAAATATCACAGCCCTTTATCCAACTATTCTCTTACTACACATTTTACCCCTGATTAATTAGCGTTAATCAATCTTATTAAGTGTTAATGATCGTCTTAGATATGAGATTAACTAATTTAAATCGATCTTCATAACATCAAATAACTGAAAAATTTTGATTTTTGATTTTCGAAAACACAATCCAGAATCGATTGACGTTCATGCACTTTTAAACCGATTCTGGGTAGTGTTTATGAAATTAAAAGAGGACTTACAGAATCGTTTTAAATAAACATAGATACAAACTGATTCTCACAATAGTATTTTTTTTAATCATATATAAACCGATTGTGACCTTTTCATAAGAATTTGTTTTTCATTCATTTTATATTTACTCCTTTTCGTAGGAATCATTGATGCACTTAGCACGTGCATCAAGCCTTTGAACCCCTAGGTGACCCTAGTGGACGAGTTATAGTGTCGTGAGGGTTTACATAGAGGTCTAACCAAAAAACCTACACCAAAACTTTTAAAACAATCAATCTTCGTCAGAGGAATCCGAGCCCGATTCACCCACCATTAAGTTTGGGACATACTACAGAATTTTGGATATCATAAAGTGATAGCTTGCATCGAATGCTGATGCTTCCCCCTTTTCCTCAAAGTAGCGCGCTTTAACGACTTCATGCTACAAAAATACAACACAAACATAATTTGTTAGTGGTGTTTCATTGGAAGATAAAACAACATGGATTACGTAAAATAACCCACAGAAAACTTATAAATTGTTCAATGGACAAGCCAAAGTGGCTAGCATTCAAAATCATATGTTGGATAGCTATATAAGAAAGTATCGCATTTTCAATGACTTGGTGCCTATCATGGATTTGTTGAACATTTCTTCCATTCGAATTCCTAAAACCTGCCTGTATTTGTGATATATTTTTGTCCAAAAGGTTTCGGAATCTACCCTTACGGAGGACTGATTTTTTATTCGAGTTTCGGCGTACCATACTTTAGTGATTGCCAAATCTTCGGCATAGTCAAATGATGCCATCTCTTGTATGTGGAGGTATGAAATGAGTAATTGTGAAGTATATGGAGTGAGAGGGAATAGAATAAGCAATTTTGGGGCAAATGAGGGCCAAGAATGAGGTCTCAATATATAAACGAAGACCCCAACGACTATTTTTTTGTTGATAAAAGTGAATAATTTGGAACAATATGTCGGTCTTCTCAAAGGTCCATAAAATCCGATTATGTTTGTATGCCACTAAGAATCAGTCTTTATGGTTTCCAACATAAACCGATTAAAGACATGTAAAAAATTTGAAATTTTCACTGACAACAATTGGTTTATATAAATGCACATGTGATCCGATTCTAGATAGAAAGAAATACAGAAAAAAAAACAACATTTCTAGGGCATAAAGAATCGGATTATATTGACCCTACACATAAACCGATTTCTTCCTGGACCCTAGATAATGGATTTATGTTCATGTGTTTGGAAAACAGAATTATTAAGCATGCGTAAACTTGTTTTACGAAACACATTATTATAATTAAAACTTTAAGTGCATTAAGTTCAAACTAGGATCATCCAATATATAAACCTTAACCATCTCAAAAGAGTGTTAAAAACTTAAACAACCAAGTCTTAAAAACTTAAGCTTTTAATATCTAAAACTTAAACTTAGAAATCATGGAGCAGCAACACCAGGAGCATTTGCAGCAGCAGCAGCATTATCTTCTGCTTCAGCAAGGGCTTGAACTTCAGCCATTTCTTCAAACATACCTTCCAAATGTCCGTGGAGATTCCTCCAAAATGAAATCCAGTCCCTCATTCTCCTTGCGAACCTGATGACCTCATAGAGCTCTTCCAGTGCAAGCTTGTCTACCAATGCGAGGGCTTCCTCCAGACGGGTCTTGCGCCCATATGCAAACTTGTAAATGTTTCTTTATGGAATGAGTTGTGGTACCTTGTGAATATCCTCGTGGGTGAGCTCCCGAGAGTAAAATTCTAGGTGGCCGAAGTCCATATTTACAAAATTAAAAAAAAATAGTTAACAATCAGTACAAAACTAAACTTATGTAATCCGATTCTTAAAAAATAACACACACGGGATTTAAGAAAAAACAATCGGTTTATGTCATACATATATAAAAATTGTGAAATAGAATTTGAAGAGACAGTTCCACAATCGATACATTAACAAGCAAATAAAATCTGATTGTGGAAACCCACGGTTCAAAAGAATGTAGTACCCAGAATCAGTTTATGTTCATGCACTTATAAACCGATTCAGGCAATGTCTTTTCATATTTCGATTTCGAACCCTAAATTGGTCGATGCTAATCATCATATAAACCGATTACTCTGCATGTTTTTCATGTCCGAAGAGCAAAACCCAGAATCGGTTTATATAATATGTCAACATAAACCGATTCTGGGTAAGATTATAGATTTAGATTTTCAAAAATCAAAGATTTAAACATGTAAATCAATAAAGAAATGTGAATACTAGAACGAGTTGATGGAAATTTACCTTTTTCTTGGTTGGATCAAAGATCGTTCGAGAAGAGGATCAATTTTATATTATTTTTGAATAGTGTTTTGAGAATTTGGAAAGATTAAGATGAAATAGAAAAAAAAATTGGTTTAGGTTTTTATGTTGTTTGGATTTTACTGCATTGCCAGAATCCATGTTGTATATTTGAAACAGGTTGACCTCCTTGCTTCTCTCATGGTACAATCCTCTTTCCGCTGAGCCCCCTTTCTCCTCGGTCCACAGAGAAAAAATGTAGGACTAGTGCCAACAATTCATCACGTAAGAAAGGATTCACAGAGCCGGGATCACTAACCAATACTACTAGAATAGAAAATAACTACATTCCCCGGTTCCGTTGCTACCGCGGGCCTTACGTAATCGATCATATAGATATGCCTTCAAAACAACATAGGTCATCGAAATGATCTCAGACGACCCACCAAAGCCACTCTGGAAAAGCTAGAATTCTAACATTGTGCCAGGATCTACGGGCCAAGGGACAGTCTCAGGTAGACAGTTTCTATGGGACGTATGCCTCCCAAAAGGTAATGGAGGCGTGCAAAGGTTTCCTCGGGACGGAGGGGGATTGACCCTCGAGTGCAAAAGCAGAAGGGAGCTTGACTGCAAGACCCACCCATCGAGTGGATTAGTACTTATATGAATTAGTTTTAGAAATTAATTTGGGTAAATTAGACTTTTTTGTGAAATTTGCACCCCATAACCATTTAATAGAGTTGGGAAAAAAATTTGATTGGCCCCAAATAATTGGACTAGGCCCAAACTAGGCGAAAATGATTAAGCTACCGCGGGTTAGGCATCCCGCTTTATCCCGTGTGAGGAGGGGAGTGGCCCCCATTTCCCAGCCCTAACCCGCTACCAATCCTAGTACTAGAATCGCTTCCCTCTCCACCGTTGGATTTGATCCGCAGGATAACCCCCGGGAGTGGCCCGCGTACGCGCATCATCTCTGCAAACTAGGCGGGTTTAAAGGAGCGCATTTTGGAGTTGTTTTGAGATGCTACAGTTTTGTTCTTCTTTCCCTTCTATAAAATTCGTGCAATCTATTAAAAAGAAAGGACTGGTTCTTAAAAATTGTCCGTCCGTTGACAACCCCAATTTTGTGCAACAAAGCTCCTTTCAACTCGAGGTACTTGCTGAACAAATAAAGAAAGGGAAAACTCCAAGAACTGCCATGATTAGAACCTAAAAACTAGACCACTTGATAAATAGATAGATTAGAGAGGTAGAGCTGCATAGGTAGAGGAGGCTGCTAATTAATGTTTACATAGATGTAAATCACTTTAATTAAATATAAATCACTGTGCAGTGCAGCAAATGAAATGAATGAATGCCATCAATACAAAATCTTTTACCCGCTAAATCATCCCATTGACTTGCACCATTTCCCACAAGATACAAAACACAAAACCTCTCTCCTATTTACTTTTGTTCGCTCATATTTACAGTAGTATGGTAAAAGCAGTTAACACTTGCAAGCAAAATAAGAAAATTTATCAGAGCAGTGGCACATCAAATCAACCCCTGCACTGCACTTTACTCTCTTATCATCAATCCTTTCGTTTAACAACACCCACCAGGTTTGATAGTTCGTTAATACGTACGTACCTTACTTGGTGGCACAGTTTGCAGCAGCATTGTCTTGTGGGTTTTGGTTCTTGTCTCTTCTTTTTGTCTATAAACTAGCCAGAACCAGTACCCTGCCTGATTCTTATTTGACTAGCTAGTTTTCTCAACCACAATCATGTACTAGTAAGCTTTTATGTTAAGAGTTAATCTTAACGTTAAATAGCCTGAATTAATATATCTAGAGACTAGACAAGACTCACTGCAGGTCAGACCAAGGGCATCCGCTCCTCAGTCCTTACACTGGCAACCATGTGTACCCGGTAACTCGATTATCTTCAAAAAAAAAAAAAAAAAAAGTCCCGTGACCGTAAAATGGAACAACAATGCAACTATGGAGGGTATTTGTGTCATATTTTTTGGTGATGCCATTATATTTTCCTTTCACCCTGAATGCAAAATGTGATCAAAACCGGGTTGACTTTGTTTTGAGCACCAATTACATAAAAAGTGATACTTATTAATGATGACCCTTTGTAGTTAGAAATTCTTATGTGTTGGAATTATGGGCTAAAACTCCACGATGGAAACAAAGAAAGAATAGTGTACCCCTAATTTCAAGGATCATGCGATCTTTTCAGAGAATAATTCGCCTTTTCCAATTAATTGGCGAGTACGGTATATTATTTGAATTATGTCTTCATAGAATGAAGCCTTAATATGTAATTGAATTCAAGGATTTGTAATCCTCGATTTAAGAACATATTGCTTAAGATTCTGATGATGTTATTAAAGAAGACAAAAATAAAATAATATTTAATTATTTTTAAGAGAAACAATCATTAATAACTTATAAGGGGTTACATGACTTTTCGGGATGTTTGTTCATCACCAAACGACACCTCCAAAAACATCAATGGTAGCTATTGGAAGAGACCGTCTATTCAAATATCATCTAAATTTGAATTAGGTTTTCAAATTAAAATAGAAAAAAACTATGATACGATATCTCGTACTCTGCTATGACGTGCTGCCCTAATCCCCACGACCTGGTCTATCACATCAACCATAGTATCGGATGGCTGACGCCCCTTGTTCCCCTCCCCCGTCGTAGCGATAAATATAATGCATACATTTTGAAAATATCCAACCCTATAAATATGAAAATTTGAGACCGAAATAGTTGGAGTATTATTGGTTTTATCAAAATCTAATGTTCTCATAATCAATGTCGTACGCGAATAAATTTAGAGATATTATATTTGGCAATATCAATTCACCATATATTAATTATCATAAAATATACATATGATAATGTGTTTATGGATGATCGAGATGGTTGGAGAATTATTGGTTAGAGCAGAATATAAATCCGATGCTCGTGATTTGGAACATATGTCTATGGATGATCGAGATGATTGGAGATCATCGGTTAGAGTGGAATATAAATCCGATGCTCGTAATTTGGAACAATGTCAATATGTGACTAAATTTAGAGATATTTTATATGGAAAAATGAATTCTCCATATACTGATTATAAGAGAAAATACATATAACATATTTTTTTTCTTTTTTGAAGCATATACATATAACATATGATCAGGGGCTTATGGATGATTGAAAATAGTCCATTTAAAAAAAAAATGAAAAAGTAAGGGAGAATCCATTGGTTGTAACATTTTCGGTTGAAGTTCTATGACTAGCAACATTCAGCTGGATCAGATTAACATGATTGCATAGTTCAACCTCTTTACAGTGTTAAGTTTCGATAAGGACTGCGAGAGCAACATGAGTACATAATAGAAAGCTTATGAAACAACCTATAAATGTTTTTTCTTTTGACTGAACAAGGGTAAAATAGATTAAAATTTTGAGTCACCAAAATAGTGACATCAAAAACTCAAAAGATTACACGGATGAGTGGGCAACTACATCCCAATTACACAGAAAATTGGACAAAGTATAACCAGAAACATGTTTGAACTTAAACCCCAATTGAACAAACAACATTTAACATCTGTAACCAATTGATTTGAATCCTTAGCTAAATTATTGTATAACCTAGCATTCCGTTCATTCCAAATACACCACCAGATAGCAAAAGGAAGTAAGCTCCATATCTTCCTAATCATGTTTTTGGTGTATGTTTGTCTCCCCATTCCCATAGATTAGTCTTGACATCAGTAGAGAAAACCCAATTGATACCAAAACTATTTAGAAAATAAGTCCATACCTCACAAGTGTAACTGCAATGCAAGAATAAGTGTTCATTTGACTCCACCATCCAACCACAAAGGAGACAATTGGGGTCCTGAACCAAACCAACAGCATACAACTTATCCAGTGTTGGAGCACCACTACAACAGAGAGTACAAACTAAAAAGGAAATTTTCAAAGGCACTTTTGAATTCCATAGTTGCTTGTATGAAAATATTAATAATCCCTCTGTTTCAAGCACCGAGTAAGCACTATCCACCGAAAGTTTTATCACCATATATCCATCGACTTGAATCTTCATTCTTTGTAGTTGTGGGCTCACCACTGAGATGAAGTAAATTAACAATATCCTGTAACTCACTTTCATTCAAATGTCTCGAGAAATGCAAATTCCAAGCACCCTCCAGAGAAATCATGTCACTGACCATGGAAGTTTTTTTCCTTGACAAAAGAAATAAACCAGGAAAAGAAATTTTCAAAGACTGTTCACCTACCCACTCGTCATCCCAAAAATTAATACTCGTCCCATCCCCTAGAGACAAGATGGAACCAGATTTTACAAAATCTCTAGATTTTAATATACCTTTCCATAAGCTGCGACAAACAGAAGTATTAGTCATGTGTGGAAATAAAGCCTCATGCGCCCCACCAAATTTCTGATTTACTATCCTTCTCCATAAAGAAAATTTCTCGGATCCATAGCGCCATATCCATTTAGCATGTAATGCTTTATTCACCGATTTCAACTTTTTGATGCCTATTCTTCCCCTGCATTTTGGAAGAGAAACTCTAGCCCAAGAAATCCAACTTATTTTGCTAGTAGAACTGTTAGAACCCACAGAAAATTTGGAATAATTCTTTCAATCTCCTTAGCATACTAATGGCATCTGAAACATAGCTAGGTAATACACCGGTGGGCTAGACAAAACACTTTGAATCAATAACAATCTTTAACCCTTGTAAGTAAGTCCTCTTCCAACCAGCCAACTTTTGATGAAAACGTTGAATAATATCATCCCAAACTGTCTCGAACTTCGATTTGCTGCCAAGAGTTTATTGGCATTTGCTGCCAAGGAATTCCAAGATAGTTTATTGGCAATTGCGTCAAAGAACATCCAAACAACTCAGCACACAACTGCCCATTATGCATTTGACCTAAGCCAACAATTGTGCTTTTTCTGAAATTAACCTTTAAACCAGAAACAATTTCAAAACCCAGAAGAATTCTTTTTAAATTCTGAACTTGGACCGGATCATATTTAAGAAACACAATTAAATCATCGGCGATTTGAAGGTGGTTTATTATCAAAACATTAGAGTTTACTTGAAAACCAGAAATAAGGCTATTTTCTGCCGCTTTTTTAATCATTAAAGACAAAACTTCAGCAACTAGAATAAACAAAAATGGAGAGATTGGGTCTCCCTGCCGGATACCTTTATGACTTTTAAATAGTTCAGTTGCCTCGCCTTTCAACAAAAAAACAAATATAGGAGTCGTGATACACCAATTTATCCAACTTCTCCATTTCGAACCACAACCAAATTTATATAAAGTCAAGTCCACACAATTCCAATTAACATTGTCGAAAGCTTTTTCAAAATACACTTTACAAATCAAACCTGTGTTTTGCTGCCTAATCTTGGAGTCGATGAGTTCCGAAGCGATAAGAATACCATCTTGAATCTGCCTTCCATGTATGAAAGCTCCCTGAAAATCAGAAATAATATTCGGAAGAACTAACTTCATTCTTTCACCTAACACTTTTGAGATTATCTTATAGACAACCTATAAAAAAGATCAAGCTGGTAATTTTAATATTACACTATAGAGACTCACAATAAATTACTCAACTATTTCATTTTTTTTTTAAATTGGTTAGATGAAACTGAGTTGGAAGAATTAGCTTCCCCCAATCCAAATAACTATCTTCCACTAGTCAGGTATGTTACGATCATAAGATGATCCCTCAAAATCTTAGGGTTTTATTGTACGACAAAGAACTAATTCCTAACCCTATAACCTCACTTGGTTAAGGGTAAAAAAGTACCAGGAAAAATCACAACAATGATGAGAAATTACTGAAAGAATCCGACTGCTCTTTAAGTCAGTTGACTTTGGAAGTCTTTCAGAGATTGTTATTTCTGTATCTATGATTACAGTTACTGCTATGGTAAGTGTTCTTGAGATTTCTGCTACTTCCCTTCGTGAAACTAGTGATTTTGTTGTTGTTGGTACTACTATAATTTTTGTGAAGAAGAACCCGTTGAACCGAAAGAACATAAATTGTTGCTGAAATAGAGGATACAGTATAATCGAATCACGTAGATACAACCAATTGAACTTCCACACAAAATAGTTTCATCACCCCATGACTAATAGCATACAACAAGAGTAAAAACAACATGCCTAGGTTCACGACTAAGTAAGTCTAATGTATGAAAGGGAAAACAATACGAAACTACAAAAAAAAAAAGAACCTGACATTTTTAGGGGCCACTCAAAAGGATTTAGGGTCCATTGATTTATACCCATACAAGGACACTAGCTAAGGGACACCTTATAGGAATTTGAAGTTATCTTCGATTTATCGTCAAATAAAAACATTGTCGATCCGTTTATAAAACCATGGGTAAGGATAATGAACCCCAAAAAGCTAAAACTAAAAAGGTTGCTCGCGGTATCGATTCAAATATTAGAATTTTATCAAGAAAATAAAGAGATTGTTGTTGAAAGTGACGAAGAACACGAAGAACGCGACGAACACGAAGTCGCGGATGTAGTTGGCGGTGGCGAATCTGATAGCCAAACACTTCGGAAACTTCAAACGGCCCCAATTAGGTAAGATTCTATCATTTTTAGGGATTATGTCGCTTTAATTCGACGAATCGAAGAAAAAAATTTCTAGAATTTCCTGTTTTTTCCCAGATTCGTGAGATATGCATGATTTTTGACTCCCGAATGTAGTCGTGTTCTTCATTTCTCAAGAACATCGACAGTATTCGGGAGATAGAGTTATAAATTAACTTCCGAATATTGCTGGTCATATCTTCCTGTAAACAAAATGGATATAATAGGTAAATTAATTTTTTTTTTGACTTCCGAATATATTTTTGTAGAGACACAATAATCAGAGATAAACTAACTACCAAATATATATTTATATATATATATATGAAAAGTTCTCAAAATTATGATTTAGGCAAAATCCCATTTTGGGGCCAGTATATACTCGGAAGATAATATAATATTTTATTCTTCCAATTGTAAAATATTGAAATTGAAATAGTTTTGGGGCCATATATCATTCGGTAGCAAATATTATTAATGTCTTCCGATTAGCCAACATACATTCAGAAGTTTATGCAAATGCAATATCTTCCGATTATTACAAGTTCAAAGCCATCAAAATTTTGGTTTTTCAAAAATTCTGATTTTTGGCCCATTGTACATTCGGAAGTTTGTGCAAATGCAGTATCTTCCGAATATGCTTGTTGCATAAAAAACTATTCCATGGCTCTAGGTGGTTCCAAGAGGCGCAAACCTAAGGATTTTTGAAGGTTAGCCAACATACATTCGGAAGTTTATGCAAATGCAATATCTTCCGATTATTACAAGTTCAAAACCAGCAAAATTTTGGTTTTTAAAAAATTCTGATTTTTGGGCCATTGCACATTCGGAAGTTTATGCAAATGCAATATCTTACGAGTATTCGTGTTGCATTACAAACCATCCCATGGATCTAGGTGGTTCCAAGAGGCGCAAACCTAAGGATTTTTGAAGGTTAGCCAACATACATTCGGAAGTTTATGCAAATGCAATATCTTCTGATTATTACAAGTTCAAAACCATAAAATTTTTGGTTTTTCAAAAATTCTGATCACTACACCAGTTTTCCCGATTAGCAATTTTTTTTTGCAACAGCTCTAGCGCAGTTGTGAATTCGCAACAGATTTTGCAACGGCTGAGAAAACCTACCACCTTACACATGTATTTACGTGTGTAAATATCCACCGTAGATATTATTGTTAGAATAAAATCTATACCGTTCAACTTACCCTAACCCCATATACACTTACCTCTCTTCATCTTCCCCTCTTCACTTCACTCTTCTTCTTTCTCTAGACGACTTTTGTTTCTCAGACTAAAAAAATCTGAAGTTCTCATTCTCTATCAATCTGAAAACTCGACTAAATTCAATCTTCATTCTAAATCTCGATGGAATGCAGAAAAAAATTTCGTTTTAGGTGACGAAGATTACTGTGTCTGTATTTGCTTAATCTAGGGTTCTTAGAAAATTATCTTTATTTCGTGAGGGTATTTTGCTATAATAGAGATACTTTACATATGGGTTTTATTTAATTTGTGTGTTTTGCTTCTTAGATTTGGGTTTTAGAGTTTTCAGATGATGATGACTTATATTATTCCTCAACAAAAAAAAACCCTAGGTTAGGGTTTCTTCAAATCAGGATCTCCTTCTGCTTGTTTATATTAAGGTTTCTGATTTATTTATTTTATTGTTTTAATTTTAATTTGTAAGAAGATTCAGTAGCTAACAATGTATCCAACATCTATAGGTAATTTTATCAGACTTAGGGTTTCTGTTAGTTTAGTAGTTCGAATTTTGATTTATGTGTTGGGGGGTTTCAGTGCCATCCCTCAATGTCTTCGCTCTCTTAATATTATTTTGGTTTTTTCAGTTTTACCAATGTTTGCAGTGGGTGATAAAGAAAGATTCTGTTCAGCCCGAGGAAGACCCAAAACTTCAAATCACAGTATTGGAAAGTCACTAATCCAACTCTTTCTCCTCTCCATCTTCATGGTTTAATCTGTATCCTTTATTACTTCTTGCTTTAATTCTCAGAATGCCTCCTCATTAATATGTTTGAAAAAGTTTGATTCTCTTTAATGATTATTTCTCTTATAAACTTCAGTTCGAATAATGAGCATCTTGTATCTGCTAGAATATACATCCATTGATAACTGCAGATTACTCAATGTTTTTCTTACATTAAACTCCAATTAGTTGCATTTTCCATTTCATTCAATTTGAATTCCTTTTATATGTTCTATTGCAGTTTATCCCATGGATTGAGTATATTCCAAGAAGGTAAAACTGGAAGCAAAGGGTGATGTTATCAAAGGTTAGTTTCACCTATCTTTGTTGCAGTTATAATCAATCTTAGAGTGGGTGAAGCATTATTGATGATCTTTGTTATCTCATTGATGGTCCTGGTGATGAATTGATGCAGCTGCAGTTGGTGATGGACTGAGACTAGTAGTTGTTGAAATGCAGCTGATGATGTAATGGCTAGTAGTTGTGGTGGTTTCTGCAGATAAGTAGGTGTCTGAACCGAAGAAAGATTGAAGCTAAGATGGGTCTGTTGGTGGTGACTGAAACATGATACTGACAAGGAATGGTTGGTATTGTGCTGCCTGTTGTTGCTTATAAAGCAATGGTGGTATTGAACTCTAGCTGGAGTTTAGATGGAGCTTTTGTTAGAGAAGAAGATGATGGTGATGAACAAGTTAAAGACATGGATGTGGATCTAGTAGTGATGAGTTATAATGAGCTGAGTTGCTAGGGAAATGGTGTTGGTGATATTGCAGCTGTTGATTTCGAAGGAACTGAAGAAGCAGGTGCTACTGCTGTAGTCCAATTGATGTTAAATTGAGATTGAATGGTTGCAGATATGGATTCGGTTGCTGCTAATGGAAATATAAGAGATATGTAATGAAACAACAGTTTCTGGTGATCCTAATGGTGATTTAGGTCAGGGGAATAAAGAGATAATGATACTGGTGTTGATTGTGCTGTGTCTTTGGGGTGCAGATTAGATGGCTTGTTTCAGTTGCAGATGCTGCTGCAATGGAATTGGCCTGAGGTTGTTGTATAGAACACTAGCCTGTGATTTTTATTGTGTATGATTGGTTTGATATGCTTTATTTATATAGACTCATTTATTGTTTTCTTCATTTCCTTTTACTAACAAAGCACTCCTTGCGTCACGGCAGAGATGGAGAGACAGGGATTTCATTGTTCTCAAATCAGCTAGCATGTTTTATTCTTAACTCTGGGATTGTTCTTAAGATAAACTGTCTGACATGCCATTTATTGTTTGATAGTACCGCAAAGGATATTCGATTGAGAGACTGCCATGTATTCACTAAGGAACTTATGCTGATGATTCTATAGTTAATAGAGTTACCCAGGTATGAACCAACACCAGAACCTGTTGGTTCATGGTTATTGTTGACACATTGTGGTATCACGTCTCTTCTCCTTTTGATTTACAGTTATCTCTCTACTTTATGAACTTCAGATGGATGTAAGATTTGCAGGTGACACCTTCATCCAATTGTGTGCCAAGTGAATCTCGGTCCTGATTCAATCTTCCCGCTCTTTATATCAGCCACCGAAGATTGCAATTGTAAGCTCCTCCAGAACCTTGCTCCATTGCACCAATTTTTGGGTTCTGAGTAATCTTATAAATGTTCATGTTCTACTTTCAGTCTTTTACTCATTTTAATGCAACATTTAGACTTACAAATATAGTTTGGCTCAAATCAGGTCTATTAATTCAAATCTGCAGCCACCGGAAGTATCATGTATAATCTTGTTGCTTAACTTGCTTGTCAGAAATATTTATGGCTCCTCAGAAAGTTGCGCACCCAGGTTTTACATGAAACATTTTACTAGCACAAATACTTCAACCTCACCCCTATGCGTAGTGTTGTTCTCAAACAAATGTTAGGGAATCGAAGAATAAGAATTACTTACTAGTAGGTGGTTGAATTTCAAAAGGAGAAACTAGTGTCTCCAAGAGGAGTAAGAAGATACCGGTGGAAGATGACTGCTCCCTTGAAATTCAACCACCTACTAGTAAGTAAGTTTACTGTGTGATTCGTTTTACTTTATATCATTCAGTTGTGTTTTTTTCTTCATCTTCCTTTCCTGTTTATACGAACCTTGCTTTCTTCTGGATGCAGCACAATTGTTACATCAATATGACATTACCTTGGCGTCCATTCCATGAAGGCTTCAAGACAAGTAGTGAAGAGTGAATCAAAGATTGCTTAAAAGCATTTTGGAGGGTGCAGTGTGGTGATGATACGACAAAAAGTGTGAGTAAGGAAATTTGTAATGTTCAATTTAGAAATAATGAAAGTAATCTAAAACATAGAAATCTACATAATTGAACAGTGTTTAATTTAGATATGATGAAAGCTTACAAATATATAGGTATCTAAAAGAATTAAACTGTCCATGCTTTGGTATGTTGTATGATTAGTAAGACTAGTTTTTTCATTCTTGTATATGTAAAGCTTTGTTGATATGTTTTCAGTGTTTTGGCCCGAATTTAGCCTGAAAATGTTGCCGGGAACTGTTGAAATAAGTCAGCAGAAGATTGACTTGACTTTTCTTCTTCTGTTGCTAAACATTTAGCAACGGTCAAAAGCTGTTACTAGATTTTGAACCGGAAAATTGAAATCCGGTCGATAAACAGAGCCGTTCTAAAATTTCTGGTTCCAAATTTCGCAACTGCTACAGGAGAGTGCAATTTATTAAGTTTGCAACTGGCAGAAGTTGTTGCAACAAAAACTTAGCAACAATAGCCAGCAGTTGCTAAACCTATTCGCAAATGCTGGAACCGTTGCAAAGTAAAGAAAAAAACAGTTGGGTGAACCGAAAACCGTAGCGGAAAATTCGCAACGATTTAGGATCTGTTGAAAAATAAATGCAATGCCACATTTCGCAACTGCTAACGCTGTTGCAAGTCCATTTTGCAACAGCAATCAGCCATTGTCAATCCCGAAAAATGGTGTAGTGGATTTTTGGGCCCATCGTATATTCGGGAGTTTATTCAAATGACATGTCTTCCGAATATGATTGTGTCAGATCCTACCATGCCATGGCTCTAGGTGGTTCCAAGGGACATTTTAGAAGGTTAGACAACATAAATTCGAGAGTTTATGTAAATTACATTCCCTCCGATTGTTACAAGTTCAAATTTTGAAAAATCTCCATTTTTCAAGATTCTGATTTTTGCACATCGTATATTCGGGAGTTTATTCAAATGACATATCTTCCGAATATGATTGTCGCAGATCCTACCATGCCATGGCTCTAGGTGGTTCCAAGGGCCATTTTAGAAGGTTAGGCAACATATATTTGGGAGTTTATGTAAATTATATTCCCTCCAATTATTAGAAGTTCAAATTTTGAAAAATCTCCGTTTTTTCAAAATTCTGATTTTTGGGCCATCGTATATTCGAGAGTTTGTTCAAATGACTTATCTTCCAAATATGACTGTGGCAGATCCTACCATGCCATGGATCTAGGTGGTTCCAAAGTCCATTTTTAGAAGGTTAGGCAACATACATTCGGGAGTTTATGTAAATTATATTCCCTCCGATTATTACAAGTTTAAATTTTAAAAATCTCTCTTTTTTCAAAATTCTGATTTTTGGTCCATCGTATATTCGGGAGTTTATTCAAATGACTTATCTTCCGAATATGACTGTGGCAGACCCTACCATGCCATGGCTCTAGGTGGTTCCAAGGGCCATTTTAGAAGGTTAGGCAATATACATTCGGGATTGTATGGAAGTTGCCCTCCGATTATTACAAGTTCAAAATTTGAAAACTTTCCATTTTTTCAAAATTCTGATTTTTGGGCCATCGTATATTCGGGAGTTTCTTCAAATGACATATCTTCCGAATATGACTGTGGATAATCCTACCATGCCATGTTTATAACTCAAAAGTTAAAAGAAATGAAAAATGAAAAATCAAAAGAAATGAAAAAGAAATGGCTATAACTCAAAAATCAAAAATCAAAGAAATAAAAAATGCAACAAAGTTCATTCAAATACTGCACCCACTACATCCAGACGCATGTTTATTATCTTGTCTACCCAACACATTCGGAGGATAAAAACAATATATTATCTACCGATTATCTAAGGGAAATTTTGCCATTATGAATTACGCGGGATAAGGTCTGACAATATTTTACGTTTGGGTGACCTTTTTTGTTTTATTGTTGGCCCCTAAATCCTTTTGAGTGGCCCCTAAATATGCCAGGAAAAACAAAGCTGAAAAAAGCACTAAAACACACTACAAAAGGGAGATTTGAGATGATTAACTCATATGCGCTTCTGTGGTAGCATCAGAGCCAACGACGCTTAGGGTTAGATTTCTCTTATCACCCCAGAGAGAGAAAACCAGAAAAAAATTATATAATAAAAAAATGTTTTATATGTAGGGAAAAAAATATAACCCCTAATCGCGACTTTTTAATTTTCTCATTCTTTTAAGTGGAAATTGAATAAATACCCCTCATTTTCAGGGGTCTTCACAAACAACCCTAAAGGGTATATTTTAAGTTTTCAGGGTCTAGTTTTTGGGACATCTAAAATTATATTAAGTCAATTTAACTTCTGTAGGAAGTTGTGTTGACGTTTTCACGCGTCAAGAACATACTAGCTCTTTTTCATTATTCAAAAAAGTATTGGTTCATTCTCATTATCCACTGAAATTATACCCCTTGGGGGGATTTTCACAAGGAAAAGAAAATGAAGGGATATGTAGATAATCCTCCCTTCTTTTAATTCCGTCAAATCTATACTACTCTATTTTTTATTTTTTGCCAAAGTATCTAATCATATTGCAAGATCACTGTAATTTATCAAAAAACATTTCCTTTAATTTGTTTTAGATATGGAGGAAATGAAAAAACGGAAAATGAAAAATTTATGCATTGGAAAGTCGACATTTCGTGAAATTTGTAATTTCTTCTAATTCCTTCAAATCTAAGGAGCAAAATCCGTTCAAACTTTCTCTAAAATAATATTTCTATTGTACTATAAACTAACTGTGATTTACTCAAACTTTCCTAAAATTTATTTAGATGACCAATGAATCAGAAGAAATTGAAAAACGTTCGATTTAATAAACTTGCGTTTTACCTATTCACCACCCATGCTTTTCCTAAATGCCTCCTACTCTACATTTCCCTATCAATTGTGAACCAAAGTTGTTACGAGTAACCATAACCCAACCTAATTATCTTATTCTCTTTATGGTGTAAAGAGCTGTAGAAGCATCCCAACTATTAATATGATCATCGCCGCCGCCGTTTCTGTTATTAGACGTAAACAATGGTGGTATATGGGATGTTATTAAACAAAAATTCCATAAAATGGAAAAAGGTATTTATCAAGATTGATTCAAGAAACAATATTTGAATTCTAATCAGAATCTTTGTTAACTATTTCAATAATCGGATAGGATCTCTCGATCTCTTTTGATATACAAATCAAACTAAAGATTGAACATGATTATTTATCAGATTTAAAAACTAGTTGCATGAGTTTCCTAGACCTACCTATTTAATTCACAATCATATTTGAGCAATATGATGCTCAATTCATCATCTCCAAGTTCGATTACTGACAAACCCCTAAAGTTCATAAACACTAATTAATAACAAAATTATGTTACGAGATTGTCAGTTAACCATCTCAAAATACAAATTCAAGTTAATGATCAATCTATGTTCATCATTTAAAAAATGAAATTTATGATCAACTTGAGGTGACGATAGAGGTTTCTGGCGGCAACATCGGTCTTAAGATTTAGGGTTGAGCAGGGATATTACGGAATAGTAGTTGTTAATGTGGTTTTTTGTTACTCACATTAAAAGGTTACAAAATTTAAATTCCTTTTACTAGGGATGGTATTTAGGTAGAGTGTGGATGGTGAATAGGTGAAACCATAAACTTTAAATGATCTTCGATTTATTCAAATGCCTTTAAATTTAAGCCAATATTTTTCAATTATTCTCCAGGAGCTTACAATTTCACTACAAATCCCGTATAATTTACGCAAATCTCAATAAATTTTCTTCAAAGGATCACTGGTTCCAAGGAATTGAAAGTACGGATTATCTAAGTTTTAGTTGATTCCTAATTTCTTCTAATCCCTTAAAATCTAAGTTAAAATTCTTCAAATTTTCTCCAAAATCTCATGTTTCTATAAAATCACTATAATTTACTCCAAATTCACAGTATTTCCTTCGGGTGAAGACAAAATTCTAAATCATTTTCAGTGGTCCCTCCCTTCATGACACCGATCACCTAGTTTGATTAGCTTGCCAAAACTATATTGGCGAACAAACCGTCACTATTACCACATAAGTTCCAGTCTATGTGAATGTCATTAATCTACATTATAATGGATACTTTTATCTAGTTATGGCCAAATAAATTTTTTGATCATAGTAAAATATTATATGATCAATATCATGTGCATCAAACAAAACGAAAAGTGCAAGCTTTTCCAGGGATTCAATTGGAGAATTCAGAAATCAAAACCGTACTTACGGGAAATAATGTTGTGCCATAAATTAATCTTTCAATACAAAGCCTTTAACATTATTTAGACAAATTGCAGAATTTATTTAACTTCCACACTCCAAGGCTTCTTATAGATTTGGAGGCATAAATCATTTTCCAATTTATCAGATGATCATTTAGTACCATGCTTATGCTTGCAAAGAAAATATTTCATTTTCTTTTCTAATTAGTTGATAATATAAATTGGATCTTCGAACAAAGAGAAATAGTACAACAGCAGAGAAGTAAGAAAACTCTAATGTAAAGAAAGCTTAACTCCTTTGACAGGAAAAAAATGTCCCCAATGAGTTAATTTTTAATCAAATTTAGCAAACACTAGATCCCAAATATTTTTAGAGTTTTCCTTAGCATTCGGTGACAACCAAGATAATGAAAGGAACTGAACGGTCATACAATCAATCCCAACAAAACATGTAAGCCAATCAAGGAAATTGTACGAATAAGAACGAGTCTTGTACTAGAAGTATTAACCTTAAGACCTACAATATATTCAAAGAAATTAATAGTAGAATTTTTTTTATGCAATTCCTCTTTGTCATTATCAAAAAAAAATTATGTAATCTGCATAGTGTAAATAATTCACTTCAGTACTTTTTTGAATGTTCTTAAAACCACTGAAAAGTGTTAAGTTGGTAGCTTTATCTAATTATTTTGAGAAATCTCTACATAGTCATAATCTTGTATATTTTTCTTTTTATGTAGAAAAAGTTGAGCCACATTAATACTGAATGTTTTAGTTAGACTGCTAATACGTAGTGCACTACGTCTTTATGCAGATATGCATTGAATAACCTTACGCAGAATCACTTAGATTTGGTACATAAACAAATTCTAAACCAATATAAAAACATCAATACTAATTAGAAATACAACCACATAGTGACAACAAGGTAAACCTTTAATAAGATTGTCTCTAGTCATCCATCCTTTCTTCTGTCACTCTTAGTTCTATTTCTTTGTAATGCCATTTTCCTCTTTTTCATTGATATCTGATTTCCCTCATAAAAACATAGGTTTAGTCCAATTCGGGGAACATCTCCTTAAGATAAATTATTGCATCAAGTGATTGTCCCCGTTCCATCTTGACCCAAATTCTTCTTTTAGCATACGGATCCAACTTTTCCTTCTCTTCCTTGTGAAGATTACAGTAGGCCAGCCATTGAGCTTGATTAGGATGTAGGAAAGCTTCACAACTACATCTAGCGCAGGTGTAGTATTGGATACGATGTAGATGATTGTCTCTACATCGCATCACTCTTGTTGATGAAATATGAACATCTTTGGGAGCAATGTCATGACCGTAAGCCATTTTGATTCTATCTATTATCAATCTTAGTCCTCTCCTCTAACCTTTGGGTTTCTCTCTTCTAATTCTTAATGAGAAAATTTCTTCCTAATGTTTCTAGTAAATATAGGATATATGAATTGATTCATTGTCTTATATTAAAGCGATTAGAATTCCTAATAAATTCATCTCCTTATCTTCCTATAGGTATCTCTCATCCTCTCTCTTCCATTTCAATGAACTTGCATTCCCAACTATTCCTAATAATGTCTCTGCTAATCTGCATATGGTCTATCCATATTAATGGTATTGTGAAGTCCTTAGAATTTCTTAGTTAATTCAGAATAGAACAGGGAACTCGAGTAAGAATGGATAATATTTAACAATGCTAGGTTTTTTATGGGTAATAAGATCATATTCCTAAAATACCTATTGGATTACTATACCTTTTTCATTTAGAAACAAGAATATCAGTTTGGCAGCAAAATACAGTAGTTTTAATTATTAAGTTTGATTTGATTGTTCCAATTTTATCAAGAAAGACTAAGTAGGAAGTTTTAATCCACCACATTTTTCATGCTATACTTTTAATTTATTTATGCATAAAATTTATTTTTCTTAATCTGAAATGCCTAGAGAATCTCATGTAAGTCCTTTATTTTGTTTAATGAGTTGTTTTCCTCTGTGGATGGTTTTCTTAAGAAAAATAGCATCTTAATAAGTCAATCAATAGTTTATCCAATCTGGAAGAGGTAAGCATCTAGTATAATAACAGCTTAATATTAAGATAATAACAAGTTCTACACATTAACACAAACACGAACACAAACACTCAAGAAAACATACACAAAACATAAACAATAGAATAGAAACTAAATAACTAAAATACTTAAGAAAGATAAAATTACAATCTTAGAAAATATCCCTAGTAACTATTAGCTTTCTTTCCTTCACTGATGACCAACTGCCATGATTCCCAGAATTTCTGCCTGCTCTGCCTCTTCACAGTGCCCTTTTCCCTTATTCTAATTATATTTACCTTCATCCTTAGTACATAATCATAATCATACCCTGGAGGCATCTCACTAAATAGGATAACAACATCTATAGGAAAACCATTCTCCATATTAAGCTGAATCTCATCCCTTGTGTTAGCATCTAGCTTCTCCTCTAATCTCAGATTATAATATGCAAGATACTTTTCCTTTTCAGCATGAAGAAATACATCAGACCCACAAAGATAAAAAAAAGAATATTGTACCTTATGAAGATGCTCTTCCCTGCAGCGCACAACTCTAGTAATAGAAACTGGGCATTCTCTGGTATTACTTCATGATCACAAGCCATTTCTCTAAAATAATTTTTTTTATTTCCCTATAAGTTTCAATCTGAATGAGTTTTGCTGTAGCTCTTGGTATGTTTGTATATTAGAAAGAAACTCATTCTTCTAGGTTTTTACGAGTTAGGCGTGTAAAAATATCCTTTCATTTTCTTCGATATATCTTTGATTTTCTTCACCCTCACACAAATCTAATAAATACCGCATTAGTCTAAGACAGATCAATTATGTTAGGGGCACATTATCAGAAGCTGATGCATTTCGAAACTAAGAATTACTGACCTAAAACATAACACATAGGCGATACACAAAAGAAAATTGCTACTAAGAAGTTTTGATATTTTCTATATCTTCATCTTTTCTTTTTGGATTGAATAATATGATGACCCTATAAAGACCTAGTCCATCGACTGATAATAAGGCCTAATACTAGATTTGATAAATCCTAAACTTCTTTTGCATTAATGACACATGCACGTACCATCCTTTCAATATACTTTTCTTAGGAAAATTAAGGTACGTCTATTTTTTTTAGTCCTCTCAATACGCTTTAGGTTCTTAGTAGACCTCTAGTAGGTACATTCTCCTAAACCTAATCTGCCTTGCCATTTTTAATCTCTTTAATCTTCTTTTTGAGGCCAATAAATTAATGAAATTTTGTCAAAAGAAACATAGACTTTAGAAACCATATTTCAATTAGAAGGATAAACAGTCGTTGGGCTTTAACCTTACTTAAGATTTTTGGATGGTATACTTACCTTAAAAGGAAAAGGCCTCTTATTAGAATAATTTCTTAGAATAATTCTATATTTTGCTGCTTCTCTGTGGGATTCTCTCTCAAATTAATCTAGGATCTCTTCCTCAAAAATTGTTTGGTTGTTTCTATATTTTTTTGGATCTCTTAGGACTAATAAGAAATGTGTTGTTTATGCCATTTTTGCTTTTTCCATTGGTCTCTGTTCCTAGGATAGTACATATCCCAACAATTTAGTTTAGTCAAAGGTTTTATCAATTATCTCTTATCTTAGTACGAAATGTTTACTTTTAAATTTAAATTACTAAGCCGCTGTCGCATTAGGATTGGTTAACTATTTAGATATGTTTTATTTTCGAGCTTGTTAACATTCACAGGTTGTGTAACAATTCTATTACTTTAGGTACCTTGACCTTATATACTCAAAATAGTTTCAAAACTTTCATAATATTTGAGGTTCTGATTTTTTTCTATCTTCTTAGTCTTTCTTTTCTTTTCCAATGGGAGAGCATCTAAATCTTTACAAACATCTAAGTGATCTCCCATCAGCTTCGCGATTTGAAAGTTACAATAATATAAGAATTCTTTCAATCCCTCGTGCATTCATAAGAGACTTTAGCATTTAAACCAAATAGTATTTTAGCTAAGGTTTTCTAAACTGAGGTTTTGAAACAATGGGAAGTACGATGTGTTTATAAATTTTGGGGAGTTCATCTAGGATTCCAAATAAGATAAGTAGACCCGAATCTCTTCATCATCAGCTTTAGATCAGTAACAGATTTTCACTAGATTTCAACTAATGGCCCTTGCAACCTTTTCGGTAACGTCTTAGCCACTACAACTGCATATAAAGGAATGAACATTTCTACAGATAATGTTAAAGAGATTCTGTTATGGGATACAATTTCAGACGCTAAATCTGAACATAGAACACAAGAAATGCTCGGTTTAATTGCTAGTAAAATAGGTCAAGTTTTTCGAGTGTGTGGGGGTTCTGAAACATCTGATTATCTGCCAAGAGTTTTAGTTTGGGTAAACATAAAAAAATCTCTTATTGATCATCTGCTCGTCAAAGTAGGAAACTACCCAGTAACATCTATCTACTTCATCTACCTAAACCTTCCCTACGAATTTTGTGTTCATTGCCTACGTTTAGGAAACAAAGTTGGCAACTATGTTATTTTAAATGGTAGACCCTTAAAATACATCTATGATATCCGAGTGATGATATGAACTGGCTGAATGGAGAACTAGTTCAAATTTGGAATCCTAAAGACAACTTCGACAGTCATGGAAAATTAGTGCCAGTAGAGTCATACTTTAACCTACCAGGGGTCCATGAAACTTTTACTGATATCTTTAGGACTTATGTGGATCAAGAACCATCTTTCCAAACTAGTCAACAACCTTATGAAGTCTTAGGACCATTTATCATTGATAAAGATATGCCTACAACATCTTCATCTGTTTTAGGTAAAAGGACTTTCCCTTTTAACTTTCATGAGAATTTTATTCCGCTGCTGGATTCTGATGATGAATCATTTCGATCCGCTAACTCGGGAACTTTCTAAGTAATCAATGAGTCTAGATTGTCTGAATTGGTGCTTCAAAATGGGTCTGGCCTTTTGAAGGATATCCCTAATCCAATTCAGTTTGTTGGGGCAGTATTCCCTTCTCCCGTTGGTAGAAGGCTTTCATTTTCATTTTTTGAAAATGCTAGGGATTCATCTGAATCCCCAATCTCTGTCTTCTATTTTCCGATCTCTTCCCATATACCTGACTCATCTGCTAATCATGGGAAACAAATCTGCAGTGCATCTTCTTTCAAAACCCCATTAACTCAGCCAAAATCTTCTTTTAAAATATCAATTTCAGATTTTTTATCTTCTTCTTCTTCTTCGGAAAAACATTGTTCTTTTCCTTTAGTAGATGAAAAGATTTTCAAAATCATTCAATATGGGTCAAATTTCTTTGAACATGAAGCTCAGTCAAGTTCCTATCTACCAATTATGTTCCCAGACCTATCCCCTTCAAAGCAGCAGGAGATGACACAGGAGACTATGAAGGATGAAGAGCAGGGAAATCAACAGGGTCATACCCACAATAGGTAGAAGCTATAGGTGTGATTCAGGCGACTATTTGGGCTAAGGAGAAGCAGATTCAAAACTTCAACATTGAGGGAGATTGTGAAAATATCTTCAACTACATCCATGGAAAAAAATGCAGATATCTCGTGGCGTGCTAAAGCCTGTCTCAATGAAGCAAACAGAGTAGTTCATTTTTGTACCAATTTTCTAAGTTTCTTTTTTGTCCTTAGACTAGGAAATCAAGTTGCAGATATTTTTGCAAAGTATGTTATGCCTTTAAATTCAACTGTTGAATGGGAACACTCCCCGCTTGTTTGTAGTCTAAGGCAACTTTAGTAGATAAATCTAATATTGCGGACTCTCACAATCCCAGATTAGATGGCTCTACTTCTTTTGTAACCATGACTCTTTCCGAGTCTTATTCTTTTAATAAAATTTCTTATTTACAAAAAAAGAAAGAAAAAAAGAGTGCGAACAATTAATTATATTTTTTATCCAAACCCCCTAGAAGAGTTGTATTGACAACAAAAACAGAAAACAGAAAAAAAAAGGACAAGTTCATAATCTCGGAAGAATGAAACCAAAAAACTAAATATTCTTTTAATAGCAGTAAAAAAATAGTATATCTTTTTTCTTTTATTTTTCTTAATCAAAAGTGAAGAAATAGTACATCTCAGAGCTCACCCTAAGTGTTCAATACCAAAACTTGGAAAACAAATTAACTATGGGAATTTATAAGACATACATAGACAGAAAAAATTACGAAAAAAGTTAAAGAGTTTATGACTAAGATTTTAAAAACATCTCTAAAAAAAAAAAATCAAATCTTGCATTTTGACATCTACAAAAAAGACATATACATAATTTTTTATTTCCTTGTTTTTACAAAGGTTCACCTCCAATCCAATATGTAGCTAAAATAATAATATTACTTTCTCATTCTATCCTAAAATAGGCGGTAAAGAAATAACGCTAGAGAACCGAAAGTGTTATTTTAAAGTTCCTTATTATAACCAAATTTTAAGTAGAAACTCGAAATGCATGTTGTAATGTTTTTTGTTTATTTTTTGATAGTCTTTATAATGTTGAAAATACCGAGAAACAAATATATCTGGTCACCCAACTAACATTCTTCATTCCATCATAAAGAGCCAAATTATTGGGTTGTTCATTATTTTTTGGCCGTTCGGGAAAAGCTTGATTTAGAGTTTCTAAGTTTGCTCAAAAAAAAGGTTCGGACAAATTATCGACTTTTGAAGACTTTTCCTCTAAGGTTGACAAATAAAGATGTTTGTTCTGGATATATATGTCTTCAAAGCATCCAAGGCAAACCTCACTAGCAATAGTAGTAACGTCACTTTATATATCCCTCACTAGATCTCTCTTCATTTCATTCTTATGTCGTTATTGCACAATAAAATGCATATTATAAGTTCAAACATGTCTATGGGTACACAAACTCATTGGTGCCTGCTTGTCCCTTTAGATGATGATTATGCGGCCCTTTATAACCTTTCCTTTGCACACTTTCATTATTAAGTTGTCCAAAATAAATGTCCCAGTGTGCATTACCAGTAACTTTTCCCTTGCATACTTAAATATATTTTTTTTAAGCGCGCTAAAATTCCTTAAAATTTTAAGCCTCATCCCTGTAAAAATCTTTTTGATAATTTTTATATTCGGAATCTTGTTAGTACGATTTTATAAATTAATCCGAGATTAAGTTCTATGGGATAGATTGCACTGCTAAATTAGATAAAAAATGTTGTAGTTAAAAAAAAGTATTGTTTATTTGTTAAATTCTCTCCTAACATTTGCTCGCAACTAAATTAGCAGCGAGATACTAGCGCTGAATGGTTCAGCGCTATAAAAATTACATTTCGATTCAGCGCTGGGCGATTTATTTTTTAATTTGACGGCTAAGATTTGAAGCACTGAACCAAACATCGCTGGACTGATATGAACTGCTAAATCCAAAGAGATGCTATTGGATTGTGAAGGATCGTTATGTTTGAGATGCATAAATAGAGGATTTCCGAGATCACACAGTACTGGGTTCCTACACAGCCAACACGCACATGCTTGAAAGCTCTATGGGAATTTTGATAAAGTACCCCCGTTTTTTTATACCCATAAAATTAATGCCCCCGGCATTTTAAAATTTTCTAAAGTGCTCTCACCATTAGGTTCTCGGTCTGTCCCAACAAAAGTGGTCATGTCTCATTTACCTGGTCAAAAAAATCAATTGAAATTACTTCATTATCCTGTCTTATTTAACTACCCTAAGAGCAACTGCAGTGGTACGATCAAAACCAAAGACCAAATATCAAAAAAAGGACCAAATTTTGGGTTTAGTCCGTGTTGCTACGCTACGGTGCACGAGTAAAATTTAGTCGAGCGTACATTATACCCCCGCCTGATCCAGACGCACATATAATATCCGTCCCACCATCAGGCTCACATATAATGTCCGCCCCATTTTATTCAGGATCACATATAATGTGATCCCCACCATCAGGATCACATATAATGTTCGCCCCACCATCAGGCTCACATATAACATCCGCCCCACCATCAGGCTCACATATAATGTCCGCCCCCCATTTTGAAACCATCAGGCGCACTTTATACTTACGCCCCACTCCAAACGGTTATTATACCAACGCCCCACGCCAGACGAATTTTTAATCTTCGCTCGACCAAATTTGGTTTTGGTCTTGGTCCCAGACCAAATATAGTCTGGAATTTGAGTTTAGTCTGGTTTTTGATCTTTACTCTCTTTCACTACGTCATGTATTTGGACCAAATATTTGGGTTTAGTCGTCCATTGTGGACGCTCTAATAACACAACGCCTCCTCTCCGTTCATTCATTCTCCTCCTTCTTTATCACTGTCCCCTCGCTTTCTCTTTTCTGGTTTCGTATCTTCTTCAAAATCTCACACAGCAGCAACAACAACCCCAATACTCCTTTTATCTAAACACGAGTTGGGTTTTTTTAAATGAAATTTACACTGAAGTTAGAGTTTGATGTTGATTTGATTCGTTATGGATCTACATCTGTTGGTAAAAGATTTGAAGGTTAAGAATGTAAACATGTGTTACGGCTTGTAGATTATGTTAAGAGTGAAGTTGTGTTTAACGGAATTCATGCGAAACTTGGTCTGATTAAAACTGAAATTTTGGTTTTGTTGAAAGTGAAATTGAAAATAATTTAAGGGGTTTCTACTGAATATGATGTTGATGAAGGAAGAAGTGGAGAATTGGGTTTAATTTTGAATTTTCTGTTGATTTAATTTAGAAATTTCAGTTAATATGGTTTTTTCTTCATATCTTACTGTTTTTTTTTAATGGTTTTCTGTTGATCGATTGAATGGAAAATTGATTGCCGTGAAAGGGAAGAGAAGAAATTCGAATCAGGTAGAAGAAATGAAGACTAGGATTTGAGATTTACAGAGAAGAACACAACAAGCTTGAATCAGTGTTAATTTCGTTTAGATTTGAGTTGTTGCTCGAATTTAAGGGAAAAGGTTTTGCTGGTGGAAATTGAAGGATGGGTTAGATTGAGATGGAATTGGTGTTGGTTACAGTTTTGATTTGGTGGTGAATATAATGGGTATTTGTTTGATTTCGTTTTGAGAAGAAATTAGATCTGCACTGGTGTTGGTGGTGGTATTGAACTCTTGCCGGAGTTGAGATCAGGGACGGAGCCAACAACATTCTTCAGAGGAGGCTAATAAACCAAAACAAAAATTCAAGGGGGGCTAACTAACAATTTTTCTTTTAAATAACAAAAGTTTCAAAAGAGTTTTAATGAATTAAAGAGAAACAGGGGAGGCGAGCGCCACCCCTGGACTACACTTAGTTCCGTCCCTGGTTGAGATGGAGTTGATGTTAGAAAGATTCAAAAGTTGGTTATGAATTAAAGAGTGGGTCTAGGTCGAATTAGTTGTTGGTTGTGGCCATGAATGTTATGTTGCTGCAAATGGAGATTGAGCTGCATGTCTTGTAGTTGAATTGTTGGTGGTCGCAGGGAACTGAAATTGGGGATGATTGAAACTACATAATGATCTTAGATGTATGTTAGGACCACACTCAGATAAGAAATGAGTTGTGCTAAATCTTTGTATCAATAATTAACAATTATGGGTTTTCACCAGATTTGAATTTGTTGCAGAAATTGGAGAGCCACAGTAAGAGATTCATAGGTGCAGAACAACAACATCAAACTGTCACAACAACTGTTTGACGAAACGGCTGAGAGAAGTTTAGTTGGACGAGCTGTTGTGATTGATTTTGTGGAAAGTTTTCAATGGGTTTTGAGAGATAACAGAAGTATGAAAGAATACGCAGAGATGGCAGTATGAACTGATGTTGCAGTTGTTGGTTTAGCTGTCGAAGGTAGGTGATTCACAGCAGTTCAGGAAAGCAAGGATGGGGAAATTGGGTGCAGTTTTTGCAGCGAGATTTCTTTGGTAATGGAACTATGAGATTTGTATTTGGCGGAAATGGGTGCAACTGGCGCTGATGAAGGCATGCAAGGTGTTGGTGATACCGTCATGTGGTATGTTATTGCAGAAGTGGAGTGTGTGGCTCAATGACCTTGAATCTTGTCTCATGGTGGAGTTGTAATCAGATTTGAACATGGATTGAGACAAGTCGAAACAAAGACATATACAATTGATGGGTTCTATTGTTCAACCGAGAAGAAGTTCACAGAGTTGAACTGTGAATTAGATGTATGTTATGAATTGATGCAGGGATGGATACAATCAAGGGTTAGAAGAAAATGAAGCTGTTGATTCAGCTCTACTCAGTCGGAAGGACTTTTCAGAGTTTTGACGCTGTCATCTAAACATTAACGGCTGCTAACGGCCGTTTACCGTTATTTTAAATAAAGCGGTGCTTTGTCAAAGAGCGCAAGCTCTATTCAGAGCATATCTAATCTAACCATGTTATTCCCCGGGATCCGCAAGATCTAGTCCTAGTTAGTTAACTTAAGGATACCCTTTATTAGACCAATACAAAAAGATAACCAAACTAGAATCCCACTGGCTGGATGTTTGTGTGGTGGTGGTGTCCAATGTGTTAACCTAGAGGGGAGTCTGAAGGACCACCATCCATTTGGAATTGAACTAAAAAAAACAAAAGCAAACTCCAGATATAAGCATGCTCTCTTCACCTCTTGAAGTGTGTGCAAGATCCTTTTATATTTACAACTTTTTATATGCACTTCTCTCAATAAAAAAAAAGAAAAAAGAAAAATGACATTGAGTGGTAAATTAAATGGGTCCAATCCAATGGAATCCCTGATAAGATCATGGCACATTCTCCTCCTGCTTGAATGAAAAATTGTTTTCATGTCATCTTCATCACTACTCTAGTAGAATAAATAAAGAGTCTTTTTCAAAGACATTTTTGTTTTGCTATGACTATGATTATGAGAAAGGATTAAGCCCCTCCTATTTAAGTCCCCTTCCCATTTGCAAATTCCAATTTGTCAAAAACTCAGAGAGATTGAATGAGGATGACATAGCCGATATGATGGCATCCAGAAAAGGATGTATGCACATTGCATCAAGCATTTAAAATTTTCTTTGTTCTTACCTCATCATCATCATTACCATTCGTACATACCACCTAGAGCAAACCCAGAATAAGCAAACCTCCAAATTTCTCACTTAATAATGCAAACATGAAGACAAATCCAAAAAGAAAATGATAACTCCATCAGATAGATATCTCAAATCATTCATATCAAACCTCTTAGGATGGGGGACCATGGCCATGGGTGCAACTCCTTGAGATTTTACTGTGTGACGTTTTTTGAAGGCAGCACTGGTCCAAAGAAATTGGGCTTACTCACTCAAAACAGTCTGGGCTTTGTCGCAATAATAACAAGTAAGAACTTGCGCAAGCAAATTCTAAAAATCTAAGTTACCAAAACAATTCATTGGAAGAATTCTTCCTTGCTCCGTGGCTATGATTTCTTCTTTTTTGCAAGATTGTCAGGAAAAAACATTCTTCCAATGCCGAATTTCCACAATCTCTGGTCCAACTCTCATAAGTACACCCTTTTGCTGCAGTGTGTATGAAATCGAACCTTAAGAAGATGCATGGATTTAAGCTATACTGCCTGGTGATGTCCGATCCCATAGAGTTTTTCAATACTCTCGATAATACTTGTTTATGGGAGATTTTGTTGACCGGATTATTTAGTTGGAATTGTAGCGCTCCTAGAGGGGATAGTCGCTGATCAACAAGAGAACCGAAACTAACTAACGAGCAAGAGAACACAAAATATATAGGCTTGTGTCGTTCACTGTTTAATTTCTTCTTGGCAGAAAATATGAGTACTCCTCTACAAGCATTAGACGTTCAACTGAATAATACGATCAACAGAATCTCCAAAAAGCAAATATATAGTCAGCGTACAGAAAACTTACTCTACGGCTATGCAGCAGACCCACTTGCGTAGACCATGACTCCTGCAAAATGAAAGACGGCGAAGCAATCTTTTAGCTGCAAATTAAAGACTATTTTTTAAGCTAAGTCATAATATTAAAGCCAAAAACAGTAATTACAAGTAATTACCAGGTGATCCGAGGGTGCCAGACCCTTTAGATAGCTAAAGGGCAGATAAAACCTCTAAAATAGAAATGGACAAAACAGGCCCTTACAGGAAATTATAAACACCTATAACACCTATTAAACTTCAAGCATAACCACACAAACTCCAAGCAATCTATAGATTACTCGTGTCCGTAACAATCCTCATTCTAGCAACATAACTTCATTTAAAACTGTGTTTATGTGACCGTAAAGGACCACGGACTTTACTATTCCTCGATGTAGTACCATAACTGATGTTATAGCCAACTTTATATTTACCCAATTCAAGATTTTTCGAGCTTCTTCCTCCGCATTAGGGTCAAGCCCTTTATCTTTGTTAGGAGAATTTATTGTAGACACCCCTGGAATGTAAGTTACAATCGCTGATCGGTTAATATCAGCATCCATCCCTCACTATAATCTGTGTCAACTTGTTCCACATCCTCACTGGCCACCTTTTCCGCTATTTGATCAATAAGATTATTTGCTGCAGCATCAATAATTTCTTGAGCGAACTTTGACATTGTTAACCCCTCTTCCTCCAATCTCTTCTTATCCATACATACTTCCTCTTCTGAGAGATTCTCTTTAGATTTATCCGTACGTTTACGTCTTTTATTGTTACCAACAACAACCCCTGTATAATTTCAGTAATAGTGGGATTATCTTTAGCAAGTTTATCAACCCACTTACTGAATTTGATAGCTTCCATCTCCAACTTTGAACTTGAATTTTTCTTCGTAGTTGTTGTAGTTGATGAATTATTCTCCACAACAATTGTTTCAGGGATAAGTTCTTCATTATTAACTCCTTCAGTATCCTTGTTTGTCGACTGTTGGCCATGTTTTTCACGATCAGTTGTAGGAATCTTTCCTACCTGCTCCGAATTTTTAACCAAATTTGCTTCATCGTAAACGTTCTCACCCTCTTCGCTGTCACTATTTTGAGCATCATCACACTTTGTTACGGTATCATCTATACCAGTTCCATCATTGTCCTTCAGAACATTAAACCTACCTGTGTTAACTTGTCCCGAAGAGGTATCATCCTCATCATCACCCCATCTTTTCTTTGTACCCTGAGCCATATTAAAACTGATTTCCTCTTCTCCTCCAATATTTTCGAGTTGTTTTTAATTCCTTTTGATTTGGAGGAACATAATCATTCATGTTACCTCTTCTACGAGCTCTGGCATTATTGTTATTAACAACTCTAGTTTCTGCAGCCTTGCCTGACGCCGAAGTTTCATTGTTTTCAGCTGTAGTCCGAGATTTTAATTTGCATTGATCGATAGTATGACCTAACACCTTGCAATGATCGCAAAAACCTTGGTGTTTGGGGATTTCTACCACCTGCTCGTAACCCTCAGGATCCCAAGTAGATTGAACGTAAACAGTCTTATCAACAGGTTTCAAAAAATCGATCTCAACTAGAACTGAAGCATAATATCCAAACGTCTTTTTTAAAGTTGGTTCATCAACTTTGACAGGCTTACCAAGAGTTGCTGACATACCTAACAGAATTCTTTCAGTCCAATATTCTTGTCTCAAACCAGGGTATTGAACCCAAACCAGCGTCAATGAAGCTTTTTGTTTTTCCGGATCAAAATCAGTCGTCCATGGTTGAACACGAACTGCATGGATGATTGGAATCTGCTTTACAGTCGTTTCGATGATGTATAGACCATCTTCAAGAACTCTGTTAGCATCTTCCTCGTTTGTAAAAGTCATCGTAAAGAAACCCTTAGGTAAAGGGATAAATCTGCAGCTGCCATTAATTTTCCATTGTGATAATAGGGTTTGTGTTGCAGTATCAAACTTCATGTCTATTTTCTTCGTGTCAATACGTCCGATCAAACTGAACTTCATGTCTTCCATAGCTTCATCTTCTAACTCAGGCGTTAGGATAATTCCCTTTCCCTTTCCAGCGATAAGAGCAGGTTTAGGTAAAGTGTTAAGATCAACGGAGGGTTAGTTCTCTACTTCGTACAATATTCCCTGTAACAGCATCACGGTATCTAGTGACTCGAAGAGGATCAGGGATTTATCCCCCATTGTAATAAAACTTGTGTGGATCCAAAACAGCGTGTAAGAAACGCAAAAACTGACGAACCCTAATTTTCACCACCGGAGAGAAAACCAAAGAACGTGGTAAGAAATTAAAGACTAGATCCTGCAAAACTGAAGTGCATAAGAAATCTCTAACAGGGTGTTAGGGGAGTTGGGTGTATTTGGGTTTTTTTCCGTTAGTCGTGGGGGACTTCGAGGGAGTCTCTCAAAATCCCCGTTAGTCGTGGGAGAGTTTGGAAGAGTCTCCCAAACTCCCTAGAAAACCTTGTTAGTCGTGGGGGAGTTTGAAAGAAACTCTTAAACTCCCTGTCAGTCGTAAAAATTAGAACGCTAGGGAGTTGGTTTTTTGGGGGAGTTATAGGGAGTTTATAGTGTATTTTTGCCTCACTCCAAATCTCTCAAAAAAGTAGAGATTTTGGGAGAGTCTCTCAAACTCCCTACACTCAAAACACCAAACTCTCTCAAACTCCCTATACTCTCTTACACTCCCTCAAAATCCCCAAGATTTAAAATACATTAAACTCTCCAAGATTTAAAATACATTAAACTCCCTATAAGAGTTTGGGTGGCAAAGGGAAAATAATTTCTCTTATATATAGCAGAACTAGTCATAAAAACTTAAGGTGACCAAACTTGTGGTGCAAAAACCCCTTCAAATGTTGGGATCCACTAACACTCCATCTTAAAAAAATTTGATATAAAACCCAAAATTTTTAAAAATCGATACAAAAATCCCAAAATCCCAAATTCCCAAATTGGTTTCATCAAATTCTTTGGGGTTTTTGTGTTGCTTTTGTTTTGATGGGTTTTTTGTGGATGGATAGTGACACCTTTGGGGTTATAACTCGCGGACCGTATATATAGGATATAATTTGATTGGGATATAAGATTTACTTAAAAATAGAAGTAAAAAGATGGGAAAACCTTGATCGGAAGACTTAAACAGTTAAACTCCACCTGTTGCTATTCCTAACATAGGGTCAATTCAGATAAAAATACAAGTACAAAGATCGGGCCACGAGTTATAACCCCAAAGGTGTCACTATCCATGGACAAAAACTCCAATAAAATAAAATATTCACAAAAACCCCATTTAACATAAACTGTTTATATTACCTTTCTATTTTAAATCACCCCAACAAAAAAAAAATCAACCCCACTTTTAATTTTTATTATATTATCACCAACAACAACAACGCACCACCAGTAACTAGCCACACCACCGACCACCATCCGTCGCCGATCACCACCACCGATCGCTGCCGACCACCACCGCGCCACCACCACTGCGCCACCACCGCCACCAACCATCATCGTCGTCCACTACCACCGTCACCGCCGACCACCACCACAGACCACTGCCGCGGACGACCAACACCGCGCCACCGCCGACCACCACCACCACCACCACCACAGATCACCGCTGACGACGACCACCGCCACCGCCAAGCAACAACACCATTATCGTTGGCCACCACCACCACCAACCAGCCACCACCTCCACAAAAAATGAGTTTCATTGATCAGAATTTAACAAAATGATAAAAAAATGATGGAACCAAACAAAAAAATGATGAAACCAAAATTGGTTTCACCAAAATTAGATGAAACTAAAATTTGGTTTCATCATTTTTCCACATATTTTCGCATTACAAACACAACTTCAATGATGAAACCAAACACGCTGACTTCCAAGTCAGACCGAATAAACTAAGAAAAAATCAGGTGAAACCAAAATTTGGTTTCATCATAAAAGAAAGGAGAGGAAGAAAGAAGAAAAAATGAAATACAATAAGATGAAACCTACCACCATCGTCACCTGCACCACCCACATCGCCGCCACAACCACCAGCACCACAACCACCACTACCATTACCTCATCAACTAAAATTAGTTTCAACAAAAAACAATCCACCTGTGTCTCACCATCAAAAATTGGTCTCCTAGAGATCAATATCCAACAAAATGAAAAAAATACGATGAAACCTAATTAGGTTTCATCATTTTTCCTCATATTATCATTTAACCAATATAACATCAATGGTGAAACCAAACACATCGACTTCCAAGTCAGACCGAATAAACTAGGCAAAAGTCAGGTGAAACCAAAATTTGGTTTTATCATAAACTTAATTTTCATCATTAAAATCTTTGGTTTCATGATAGAAAATAGGCAAGATTACGATGAAACCAAATTTGGTTTCATCATAAATTTACTGTTTTCACCAACCAAAACTGTCAGAATTGATGAAACCAATTTGAAGGTATTCGTGATAGTTTTAGATGATAGAAGGAGGAGGCAGAAGTAGTGTTGGTGGCGGATATGAATGTAGTGGTGGGAAAAAATAGAAATAAGAGGAGGTGGTGTTGTTGATGGAAAATAAGGACGTAGAAAGAGAAGAAGGTGATGATGGTGTTAATGGAGGAGACGGAGGTGCTGTTGGTGGAGGATCTGAACATAGCGGCTGGTTTGGTGGTGGCGAAGCTACTGTTGGTGATAGATCGGAACATAACAGTAGAAGAAAAGAGAAGGAGGTGTTCGTGGAGAATATGGAGGTGTTGTTGGTGACGGATCTGGAAATAACGACTAGTTTGGTGGTGGCAGAGCTATTGCTGGTGATAAATATGAATATAAAAGTACAAGAAAAGAGACGGAGGTGTTCGTAGAGGAGACAGGGGCGTTAATGGAGGAGACAGAGGTGTTGCTGTTGGTAGTGACGGAGGTGTTACTGCTAGTGCCCGTGGAGATATTTGTTGCTGCTGGTGGTGATGGTGGTGGGGAGAAGGAGACGGAAGAAAGAAGAAAAAAAGAAGAAAAAAAAGAAATAAAAAAGGTATGTTTGGCTTTTTTTTACTTACAAAAAATTAAATTTACTCATTATCATTTGATCTGGGGTTTTTGTGCCACTTTTTAATCAAATGATTTTTATTTATTAAAAATAATATGGCTGGATGTTTTGTACCACTAGTTTGGTCACCTTGGTGTTTTGTGACTAGTTTTTGTACAAAGATAGGAAAACCTTGATCGGAAGACTTCAAATTGATCCGAGCGAGCCGGTCGCATCAACTTGCAATGGTCGATTCAGTTTGTCTCGATATTCAGTTTCCCCGTTGTACGAAATTAAAATTGTCTATCCATCTGGACTGCCAAACAGTTAAATTTGGCCGTGCCAGTAGGAGTTGCTCTTAGGCTGAGTGGAGTAGAGGAGGGGAGGTATTCCTTGTACAGTGTAGACACATCAGCGGGAGGATATTACTGAGTGGAGTGGTGAGGGGAGGAATTTGAATATGGGCGAGGTGGACGACATCGCCTGGGCGAGTCCCAGCACGTCGCCCTACGAAGCGACGACAACCACATCGCTTGACCAGTCAACAGAAATTTGGGTGACGCCAACCGCCTCGCTCCAGGGTTATTCACTATCTTGACGAATTCTTCTTCCTTCCTCTTCCTTCGACCTCAGTTCTTTTTCTCTAGGGTTTTTAAGTTTCTTCTTCTTATCTAGGGTGGAGTAATTCTTCTCATTGATCACGGGATGGTGTATGGGTTTTGTTCATCACGGGATGGTGAACATATGGTGTTAATCAATTTGATTTTAAAAGCTCATTGAGGTATGTATTTCAACCCAAATCTAATGTATGATTTTGATTGTATTATTTCTTGATTAAAATTGATTATTATGATTTAAGTAATTGTATTTTTCTTGGTATGTTAGGGTTTTAGGTTTATATGAAGTCTGAGAGTAATTGGGTCTTGCAAATAACAATATTGGGATTTTTAGAATTGTTCTTGATATTTTCATAAGAATTATTTGTGAACAATACAATGATTTTTGTAACTTTAGATTCGTTCTTGATGAAATTTGGAATTGTTCTTGGTGTTTGTGGTGATTGTTAATGATATTTGTAGTGATTGTCACTCATATTAATTTTTTGAATTATTTTTATTTGAATTGTCCTTGTTATTGATTTTTAATCGCAAACACCGACCAAGGAGTTATTATTATGTTTATTATGTTGGGATGTAAGAATTATTGGTGATTTATAATGCTTGTGTAAATATTGTTAGATGTAAATGAAAGAATTAATAATGGTTTATAATGTAATGCTTGGTTACCTTTTAAACTTTTCAATTCGGATAAAAATTTATAATCATAAATGGAGAATGGGAGTAATACATGTTTTCCTTGTTTTCATTGTAGTGAATTCCCATGTTTGCAAGTGAAATTTTTTCTAGGAGGGGTGATGAAAGCCATGTAAGTAAGGTTTGTTTGACACCAGATGCACCGGATAGGGGTTCGCAATTTAAAACAAATTGGTGTTTGGTTAAAAAAATTTATGACATAGTGGTGTGTGATAATCCTCAAGCCCTTGATATTTTTAAAAAATGTGTTTTTTGTTCGTTGTTTGCATTGGATTTATCAAATGCCGATTGTAAATTAACCGAAGCACTTATGGAGAGATGGTGGAAGAAAACTAAGTCTTTTCATTTCCCGGAGTTCGAGTTAGGCATCACACCATTAGATTTTGTAAGGCTAACTGGTATTCAAGTAGGTGGTGGACGAACGTTACCAAAATTTCCTCGTTGTTTGAAGAAGATAAATTATTTAGGATATGACAGCACGTATCTTGCTAGTGTGAAGTAAAACCGAGATGCAAGAGCACTTGCGTCTAAACAAGAGTCTAGAGAAGTTGGTAAGGGCGAGAAAGTTGGTAGGTGTGATTCTTTTGCTAGTGCCATCGCACATAGTTTTCTTGCACACTACATTAATAGAGCAATGAAAACAATAGGACTGTATGGAAAGAATTGACAAGAATTTTTTTATTATGGTGCATTGGTATATTTCTAATAGGCAACACCGACAAGAGTACAGAAATGATGGTTAGAATTGTTGAAGAATCTTGATAATGTGGGCGAATATGATTGGGGTAGCGCCGCATTAGGAAATTTGTATGACTGCCTTGACAAATGGACCTTTTCCGAGCATAGTGAAATGGGTGGCATGTAGAATATTATAGAGTATTGGTACTACTCTATAATAGACGATGCTTTCATCGATAATCAGTGCATGTATCCTGCAATTTTATTATTTAACAAGGATAATCTTCGTGGTCAATTTGATAGCTTCAAGCATTCACTTACTTCAGCCCTACAACAGATAGACATGAGAAGTAGAGAAGCGGTAATATGGCAGCCTTGGTTAGATAATCAATACACTAACTTTCCGTAGTTTGTGGTGCCAAAAAACTTGTCAAAGAAAAGACTTGTTTTCTATGGCTGCAAGGGTGAGAGGTTGAGTGCGTACCTTGGTGAGAGATTTGTGCGACAGATAACTGGTGCAATAGTTATCCCATTTGATCCCCCGAATTTAGATTTTTTCCAGGAGACTGACGTTGAAGCGGTACATCAATACTGGTTGAGTTCTCACAATTATTGCCATGCATGGTGGAAGGAGAAGAGTTCCTGAACTTGGTATCGTGATGGAGTTACACACGTACAGAATCATGATCTACTTAATAGTACGCGTCTATGCCGACCATCCCATCCACCACCCGACATGATGTCTCAGTCCTATGGATATTATCCCGATGAGGAGTCGGTGAATGAACTACCAATAATTGATTGGCGTTTCGCGGTTTACATGAATGGTGATCTTACAGACTTGGTGGTGCCGATGCCTACACGTTATCCCAATAATTTTGATGGTATGACCGCCGGACGAGTAAGTATGTTACCTTGATTTTATTTTATTTTAGTTATTTGTTGGAATAAAATTTATATTTGTTGAGGGAAAGGAAGATGGATTAATTATTATTATTATTTTTTTTAATTGTTAGGAGGAATTGTTGAACAAGTTATTCGAGCAACAAATGTTTATTAGTGAAAGTAAAAGAATTGTTCAGGAGCATACAAGAAAGTATTGCCTTCGTGGGAACTCTTCTTCCGGTTTTACCATCGGCGGGACACCGACTTGTAGTAGTTCACCCCAATTCCCAGAGGAACAAACAATACACGTCAAGTTTTCTCAACAACAAGGTGTTGCGTCAACTTCCCAACCGTCAGGTGTGTATAATATTGAAGAATGTTACTTGCCGGGTGAACCAACACAAGACCCCTATGCAAGTATGAATATCGATTTGGGGGGTCATGAAGATGTTCCCGTGGTTATGAATCTCGAAACCGGTCTTTCGTTGGATGGAAATGTTGATATGGTGTTGGATACCCCACCTAATTCATGAGGTTAGAGTGAAACAACAAAATTTTTGAAACTAGTATGTATGTTAAAGAAAAAACTTTTTATATTTGTAGTTTTCTTCTTTGCCATCTTTAGTTTGATGTTGACTAGATGTATTTGAAGATTTTGGTATCTGTATAATAATCTTGTGATACACCTTGTGGTAGGGGCTTTAAGTTGTTCTTTGGTACGGTAGTGGGCACTGATTTCTTCCCAACTTGCGATCAATTTGATTCCTTTAATAATGTTTGCAGGGTATCCAACACAATAATGTACTCAATAATGCAGACATGTTTTATTGAATTTGAAAAACAACCTATCTTAATTATTGTAGTTTACCCATTAAAAGTATTGGTTCTCCGCGTTTTTTTGGCATCTACGTCTCTTGTATTCTCAATGATTTCATTAATAGTGTTTGCAGGGTATCCAATACAATTTGGTAATCAATAATCCAAACCTGCTTTGTAGAGTTTGCTAACGAACTACTTTATTTTTTGTCGGTATCCGAATAAAAGTGTTGTCTCTCCGCGCTACAAGTATAGAAACGTCTCCTTCAGCTTTTATACCTTGTCGGTATTCCAAAAATAATATACTTATTTATTAGTATTTGTAGTTTTCCCAAATAAAGTATTGGCCCTCCAACTTGTTAGTTTTCCAAGCTCTCGTTAGGTGACTATTATACAACTTTAAAACTATTACCATTTTTTTCTTGTTCTGTGTATATAAATATGATACCCTCATAAGTATCATACACTACCTTTATTAAAAAAAAACCTCCACTGTTAATTGTTTTCATTTTAAGATGTCAACTCCATCATCATCAACTATCGAGAACATACTTAGAAGATGCAAGCAAGCAACCAAACCAATTACTGAAATGGAAGAAGAGATACATAAAAGAAGCAAACAGACACGTTGTAATGCAAGCGACCAACAAAACCAATTACTGAAATGGAAGAAGAGATACAGAAAAGAAGCAAATAGACAGGTTGTAATGCAACTTCTTCTTCATCTGCTCATAAACGAAATCCTATAACTTATGAAAGAATAAATTCGCCATAGGCTATTAAAAAATATGAAGAGAAAATGGCATCAAATAAACGAGGTGAAGACCAATTCCAACTAAGAGAAAGAATGAAGCAAGTTGAGAAAGAGACCAAATGGGTTAAAAATTATTTCATAGTCATGGATTTTCCTCAAGAACATCAACACGAGAGTGTATTTTGGCACCAGGTAAGGGATGGTCCTTTCGTACCATGGTCGGGCGATAACCGGAAAAAACCACGCTTTCATTATCAAACTTCCCACGTCGTTGACAGATTCATTCATGTGAGGAAACTATGCACCAAGTACAATGAGTTTCTCACCAGGCACAGAGATGACCGGTTTGCGGCACAAGATGCTTATACCAAGTGGAGAAAAGAACCATTTTATCATTTTGAGGCTGCCTTGATATTTGAATCTCGCAAAAATAAATAGAGAGATTTAATTTTTCGCTTTTCGAATTAAATCATTGTGGTAGTCTATTACCTTTCTGGTTAAAAAACCCACCGAAGTTATGAGCAGTGATCCTCCAAAAATGTCGAGGTGTGTCTAATATGTTTAAGAGATTAGTTTTTTATTTGAGTATTGAGCGAGTATGTCTATCATAAGAGTTGTCATTAGTTTAATGTCTTTTCCTCCATTGTTGCTTTGTGTGTTGTCTGTAACTGGGAATCCACTATATTATAAATCTTTTTTATTTTTCCTATTACACTAGCGGTCCACCGTTGTTAGTTTCGTATCCTTTCAATATTAATGGAACACACTGTAGGATGTCGGTCACCACTGTGTCCTTTTAATAATTACAACATGTCTTACCCATTGCATCACAACTATATAAACCCAACCAGTCAGTGTAACGTCCTCATCCCAAACTTGTGTTGTTCCATAATTTATCCCATTCAGAATCACCACCACAATGCCAGCATTTTCACTAGAAGAGGATTATTGTCTGGTCCAAAGCTTTTGTAAAGTTTGGGATGAAGAACAAAGTACCACAGGAAGGCGATTTTGGGGTCGAGTTACCAAAGATTTTAATCGTACAAATGCTAGTAATATCAATAGGAATCACCAGCAACTCCAGCACCGGATTGTCGTGATAAAGAGGTTTTGTGTGCTCTTTAGGCAGTATGTTGTTATGGCAAATGACGATAAGGATGTGGCGATGGACATGTATGCAGCGGAACAGATGCGTCCGTTTAGACATTCCGGGTCGAATGAAATATTTGGTACTCGTATATATAATTGAATAACGTGGTTGTGTCGTTTTTCATTTTACTTTATCGTTGTATTAGTTAAATAACAGGTTTTGTGGGTGTACCTCTACGTAAGCCCTCACGAGACCCAACTCGTCCTCCAGGGTCACCTGGGGGTTTAAAGTCTTGTTGCAAGGGCTAAGTGGAATCGTGTTCCCGTCGACAAGGGAATATTATAATAAATTTGTCTTGTTTCTTTTTCCAGAATATTTTTTCAATAAAATAAATAGATTTTATTGCTTTAATAAAAAGTAGTTTGTTTGTTATATATATTTCGGTTTATCTTTAACTTGAAAACAATACAATCTGCATAATTTATGGGGAAGTTTCCAATTGCATTGTCACCACATTTATTGTACAGTGTGACATTGTGTTGTCACAACAACGTATGGCCTATAAATACTATTGCATCTTATTCATGAATTATATGTACTCGAAAATTCAGACGACATTGATTGGCGTTGTGTTGTTGTTTGCGTTTTGTTTTTTCCTTCTATTATTTCTTCGCATGATATTCGTGAACGTGGGAATGACAACTCTATACATTTTCACCGGTAATCCTATTTTGTAGTAATGCTATATAAACACATAGACAACACATATACTCAACCATACCTTCTCACCCCAAGCTTGTCAAGTTTTATAATTTATTTTTGCAACAACATTCACTGCAATGACATATTCAAATGAGGAAGACAATGACGTCGTAACAAGTTTTTGCAAAGTTTTAGATCTGGTCCCAATGGAAGGAATGAACCAGACTGGTAGGAAATTCTGGGATAGAGTTAAGGATGGGTTTGTGCTCGTCAATGGGAACCAGAACCGGAGGCCGGTGCACTCTCTGATGCATCGCATTAATATACTAAAAGGAAATTGTAAGGTATTTAAGAAATTTATGTTTTTCGCAAATGATGACCAAGTGGTTGCGCTATTCCTCTATGAAGCAGAAAGGAAGCATCCTTTTACAAATTTCGGCGCAAACGAATTATTTGGTACTCATATTGGATAATAAATAATGTAATACATCTTTTTTGTTTTCCCTCGTTGTATTAGTATAATAACAGGTTTTGTGGGTGTACCTCTAAGTAAGCCCTCACGAGACACAACTCGTCATCCAGGGTCACTTATGGGTTTAAAGGCTTGTTTCACGGGCTAAGTGCAATCGTGTTCCCTGCGACATTGGCATATTTTAATAAATTTGTTTCTTTTTTTGGAATCTTTTTTCAACAAACGTACTTGCCTTTATAGCTCAAATTAGTAGTACCTGATTTGGATCCTTATGGTGTTTGATGGTATTTTTCAATGATGTTGTAATAGTGGTTAAAACGGGTTCTTTTCAGACTTGTGAAGATAGATTTTTTTTTAGATTTTTATAAATAATTATATGCACAATATTAACAAAATGTGGGCGAGAGGTATTGGGGCTTAGGATTCCACCATTGGTCGATATTAATGATTTAGTAAAACAATAATTATGCAACTCAACATTTAAATTTATTCTAATAGTATTGCCTAGACATGTAGATTTTCAAAAGAATAGATGTTAATCCAAGCATAGAATATCAAAACTATTAAGTAAGCATATTCTATCAAGAGAAAATACACCTAACTAATCAAAATCCTATAATCCATTTTAGTTCAATGCAAAAATCATAATAGAATTGCTATAATTAATTTAAAATAAAGATAGATCACTTTTACCGAAACAACAGCTTCCTCCATCGCCCCAAGGATTGGTTTAGCTCATCAGCATGTAAACTTGCTCAAATGGTGTTTACAAGGATGAAATGGAGAAAATGATGAAAATTGGGTGTTTGCAACGTTTATAACTGTTGCAAATACCGTTACAAAGAACGATACATATGAAGTGCTGTAGTATACGGAAGACTACGACCCACGCTTACACTGTCGCTGTCACTGTTGATAAATGACGGTTGTGCTGCGTCTAATGTTCTTCGTGTTATTGAGTTGCAGCAGCAGAAATGGTGACTCTGCAACTCGATTTTTCTTCACTCTGTAGCCTCCAAAGCTTCCCCAAACTCTCCACCCCCTTATCTTCTACCCCAGACACTCTTTTATACTCAACATGACAAATAAATCACGCGTAATAACTCCATTAATTCCGTTTCCTTACTCACAGCAGCACGAGAATAATTTCCATTTTCTCTCCTTTTTTTATCTCTTCCATATGCCTGTATCTTCCAAACTCGTTGAAAACATATCAAATACGGAGTTATCACGCTGAAAACACACCCATTCTTTCCAAAATAACAGCGCCAGGATTCCGAGTATCTCTCCAACTCTGTTTTTCGAAATCTCCACGCAACTTTCTTCTTTCTATCGAAACCAAACACATTACCATCCCTGTTCTGTTGAAACAGGATGGTATCAATCCAAGAATAATAACAAATCCGACCAGATGACGTTGGAATTCAATGCAGAAAATCTTGAGAAATTCTGTGAAAATACTCCTCCCCAGTTTTTGATATTAACCGAAAATAAACAGATTCAGTTCTTTCTTTTAATATCTAAGATACGTATGCGTCCCTATTTACATGGTAAGAGTTTTATCTTGCAATAAACTCTTAAAAATCCCCCAAAATCTCGTCACAGATTCTTGCAGTTGAAATACCATTTTTTTCCGCCAAAACTGATTTGTACGTGAGGAAGATGGAGTGCCCCTTATCCTGTACGGGTTTGTGCGAATAGCAGGTGGATGTCTTGGGTGCAGATAACAGCTAGTGTGCCCCTTAGTCAGTGGAGTGCCCCATAGTAATAGGTTACCCCATATCCAAAACTGCGAGTCCGAATAACATGTGTCCTCCCGGTGCCTTTAGCAACTTTTCAAGCCGAATTTTCCAAAAATGCCTACAAACACACAAAAAACCATAATAAGGACGAAAACGAGTACTAACAACACGAAACATTGAGGACAAATTAGACACATAAATGCGTCTATCAGTGTTGTCAATTCATTTCGTGTCATAAAACAGTGACATCAATAATTCATAAACCTTTATAAATAGGATCGTTATTTTCACAATGATACATATCCAACCAAGACATCCCTCTATTCGAGTAGAAAATTATATCCATCTTCTCTCTCCTCGACACTGTCATTTTCGTTTTAGTTTTTTCTTCCTCCTTTAGAATAATGGTGAACTTTAGCCAGCGAGAAGACATTTCCTTGATTAGTTCGTGGGTGATTGTTGCACAACATTATGATTATATAAATATTTTAATTCCCAATAACGTGTTTTGGGGTCGAGTTATGGCTTTGTTTACACAGTATGTACCAAACCACGAGAGAACTAGCCAATCTATTCAATGCACGGTGAACATGATCAAGAGAGCAGTCCGAGTTTATTTGTCAATTCAAATAAATTTATACCGGACAGATTCCCCGAGACTTAGTTGTGCAAACATCGTAAGTGATTGTCATTTCCTTTATCCAATATCTTTTTTGTGTACTCTCAATGTCCAGAATAATTTGATATTTTAATTTGAGGTTGCAGGAACTCCTGACACGAGTTTAAGTTTTATAGCTGTTATCTTATTTTGAAGGCCAACTTACCGGAATTCAACCCGGAGCAAACACCATGGCCTGATCACACACCCCAAAATTCGGATGAGGAGTACTTATATAGATGTAGGTTTTATGGGTGTACCTCTATGTAAGCCCTCACGATACTATAACTCGTCCTCTAGGATTACCTAGAGATTTAAAGGCTTGTTGTACATGCTAAGTGCAGTCGCTCCCGGCGACAATGGGTTATGGTTTATTAATTGGTTATCTTGCATTATATGTTATTTGTACCTCAATCCATCTCCTTTTCCCGCAAAACATAATAAATCAGCCAGTGTTAAAACAAACATGCTAAAACCATAATTTGTAATTGATATTCCAACCCACATGTTACAAACATAACCTTACTGCACCAAAAATTAAAAGAAATACCAAAACAACAAAGGAAACATAACAAATTACATTTAAAAAGTATTATAATAAAATCTTGTTATTACTCTCCATCCTCCAAAAAGTTCCGGTATACCTCTGCTTCAAGAGGATATGCATCATGTTGAGTGTCAACGTCTTCTGAATCCATGTGCACGTCTTCAGGGTTGTCTATAATAATCGGTGCGTTTTCTTGGAAACCAGCCCCATGACGCTCCCAAATGTGCTTTGTCAAATCCAACCTCAGTCTTTCCCATGTAATCGGGTCCACAAGAACACCGGCTGGCATTCTCAGTTCACCCGCTACTGGTTGAGTTGGTTGATCCTCCATCATTCCCCAATTCTGTGCACGATATTCATTCTCCACAACCATGTTGTGCATCATCATGCATCCTCTCATTGTTGATTTCATATCTGATTTTTTCCAATACATACACGGATTATTCATAATAGCAAATTTGCGTTTGAGAGTACCAAAAGCTCTTTCCACACCTTTCCTCTTGGACCCTTGGTATGTATTGAAGAGTTTCTTTTTTAGGCTTAGGGTCGTTTCTTTGTAAGCAACCACGAGTACTTTATACCTTGGATATATACCATCAGCCAAGTAGTAACCTTCATGGTACATGTTCCCGTTTACGACAAATTCACACCGAGGGGCGACACCGTTATTTACGTCATCAAACATATCAGAATGGTTTAAAACCTTGATATCATTGTGTGACCCTGGCTTTCCAAAATATCCATTCCAAAACCATCTATCGAAAGAAGCAACCGCCTCTAAGATGACCGTGGGTGCTCTCTTATGGCCTGAATAATGTATACCCGATCTGTAAGTCGGGCATGCCGTCCATTTCCAGTGGAGACAATCAATACTTCCCAGCATCCCGGGAAAAACCTGCGCTACATTTTACCTCAACTACCTATTCGTATCATCCTGTGACGGTCGACGCATGTATCTATCATTAAAACCAAACAACAGTGCATCAAGAAACCTCTTCAGATACCTGTAGATGGTATGCGCACCCACTGCCGTATAATCTTCAATACTATCGGATGGAGCGGCCTTGCACAAGCACTTCATGACGACAATCATTTTCATGTGCGGTGAGTGACCCATAATTCCAGCAGCATCGGGACGTTGTTCAAACTCAGGATCCATCTCTATAATTTTACTTAAGATACGAAGAAACAATGGTCGATACATACCAAAACTACAATGAAATTTTTTCTTCCCGTAAACACAATTGAAATTAAAGTAGTCTTGCATCATCCTCATATCGGCGGCGACACGGTCCCGGTGAATTACTTCCTTGGATGTTACCTGAACCGGCACGGGTTGATATAAATCATGAGCACTCTGTACAATTTGTTGATACGCTAATACGACATTATCTTTGTCTAAATCATCCATTACATAATTATCCCCCGCTTTCATTCTGATTAGTGTTCTGAAATAATCCATATAGCACCGAAATTCGAACAACTTGGATTTGATAACTAGGGTAGTTTATAAAATGAAAGATGAAAAATTGTAATTGGGTGGTCGAAAAAGACCGGAAATGGTTTTGGTTTGAAAATAAGATTACTGCTCGATATTTATACACAGTGCGCACCTGGATGGAAACCTGGAAACTAGAGGATAGCCTAACCGTCATATTCTTTTGTCCGTTGCAAATCTAGTGGCTCAAAACTGAGCGAGGGTAGGGAAAGCGCCTGAGCGATGTCAGAGACATCGCTTTACTTTTCAGCCGTTAGATGTTCAACGTGAGGAAAAATCTACCGTCGTGAAAAGCTGGCCTCCAACATTCGATTTTTCCTGGCTAGGAAGAGGACGTCGCCCAGCGATGTCACTGACGTCGCTAAGTTTTTAAGCCGTGTGATCTCGACGGCCTTAATCATCGTGCGGTTAACAATCAACACACATGCACGGCTCTATTTAATTTGAAATGTTATATATACACGACTGGTTTGTGATATGTTATCACAAACAAATCGAAAATCTTCAGCTATCTGTCTCCTGAGTCCCTTCCCCCCCCCCTTCAAAGATGGTCAATTACTCCACCAGAGAGGATGTTGCCCTAACTAGAGCCGTGGTCGTTGTCACAAGAGATGGAGTTGTCGGACATCTACAAACAGGTAGGCGATTTTGGGGTAGAATTGTGGAGGAATACAATAACCAATTTAATGTTCCAACCACTCGAACCACAGGTTCTCTACAGCACCGAGCAGGTATCCTTAAAAAGGAGTGTAGGTTGTATGCCGCAGCTATTGCCCCATTTCTGAGAAATGGACCGAGCGGTTGGAACGATGAGAAAAAGGTAAAAAGGCTAGTAAACTATACAAATAGTAATGAAGTTTAAAGATTGGTTTTATTATTATTATATATATATATATATATATATATATGTATATATATATAATCAATTACTAATACGTTTAATCGTGTGTTTCGCAGTATCTGGCTGGTCGAAAGCAATATGAGCTGGGTCCGCAACGAAGATTTTGAGGCATGAAAAAGTTTTCATAATATGGAAAGACACCACATGGAGGATATGAACCCGGAAACAGTAAATGAAAACCGACCCCAGTCCCAACCGGGTACGGCTTCTTTCCCAAACTTGGATCGGGAATCCATGATTGATTTGAATGCCGATACCGAAGATGGTCCCGAAACAAGTAGCCAAGACCGCCGTCAGAGATTTTATGAAGAAGACGATCCTAGAGAAATCCCCGGTAGGGATAAGTTGAAGAGGGCCGCTGCACAGGCTAACACGGTGAACAAAGGATCCACTAAACTTGCTGATCAAATGAGGAAAAACAACACTGCAAAATTAGCCTCATCAACCAGAAGTGACGCAATGTTCGTGAATATCTGGATCTACAAAGGAAATAAAATGAAACCTTATGGGGAGAAACCTGAGCAGAATTCCTCCATTACAAAGAGCTGCAATGGAGAGACTATAGAATACCGTTTTGACCCGACTCGGACTACCAACACACGACTATCAAGCACCGGAAGATGATGGTGACGATGAGGTTGAGGATAAGGATGGAAATGAATATGAAGATGAAGATAATTATCCAGGTTATCCATGAGACTCAAGGAGTTGTAATTTTATTTTAACTGCGTGCTTTTTTTTTTAATTCACCAATGTTAAAGAAACTATGTAAGGCTATGGACTAAACAATAGTCTCGTCTTAATTAAGTAATTATTATGTTTTTAATTTTAAAAAGCTTTAGTTGTATTAGTTTATTTTCACAACCTTGATGGGTGTAATCTGTTTTTAAATTAATGTAGTAACCGCAGTTTTAGTATTTCCGGCGTTCGTTATAAACTAACTACTACTTTTGTTAATCTCCAACATGGGTGAATACAATACACTGCTTAGTTATTGACTACGAAACCAAACTCACTGCCGGGTGAGATGTGTCTGGGATGGTTTACATGAGGTTTACCAACAAAATCTTAATATCCAAAGTGTTTACGATTCTATCCGAGCCTAAACCACCTTCTTGGATTGAACTCATTCATTCCGTCCTTCATAAGGAGGAAGCATTAGTAAAACCTGAAATTTCATCCATTCCCTTCACGAAATTTTTTCTTCGCCATTGTTTCCTACCAGCAATAAAAAAACCCCAAATTAGTATTTTTAATTTTATTATCTTTAAAAAAATACATCTTTTAAAATTATAATTACTTACGATGGTCTTTTTCGCTGTAGTGAATGTCGTTGGCAAAATTCTAATTAGCGTAGCTTGGATGTCAACATACGTTTTCACATCTCTTTTGATACTATCCACTCTGTATCTTAAAAATTGCTTTAATCTATTTTTTGGATTCTGGAAGTTTTGTAGAAAATGAGAATAGACCATGTCCCAGAAGTTATTGGATGGTGCTACTGCATAAACCACAACCGGAGCTATCATTACACCTATCCATGCATGTATGGTTATCGTATATTTTTCAACGGTGAAGCTAACATTCATTTTATAATATAGTAAAATCTTTAAGATTTGGTTGGGCAATCTATATCAATACCCGTTACTCTATTTATAGGAATAAATAATGGAGTTGTCGTCCCTCCCTTGCAGTGACTCTTCACGGAGGTGTCGTCCCTCCCTTGCAGCTACTCGTCACGGATGTGTAATCTTTTTAAAGGAACTGGTGTTTTTAAATTGATAATATCAGATATACAGACATATCTTTTGTGTAGGACGTGACATTTCTATGTCAATAATTCGAAAAAAATTTGGTAATAATTTAGATGTGTCGGAATCACGAGGGAACGGATACACTGCAAACTTTTAATTGGAGAGAACCGAGAGGAATAAATTGTATTATTTATAATAATACAATTTGAAAAAATAACATAACAATGTCCCTGTTGCCGAACCAATGGTTGCACTTAGACCGTGCAACAAGCCTTTAAACCCCCAGGTGACCCTGGAAGACGATTTCGGTCTCGTGAGGGCTTACATAGAGGTATACCCACAAAATCAATTTATTTGATGCAATCATCCTTAACGACGTGCTAACAATTGGAGGTCCATATAAGAAAAGTGATGCCTAAAAATGAGGTAGAAATTGTGATACATAAATGTCTTTCCCTTATGTTGAGGTATAACTGCCGGACATTTGAATCCTGCAATAAAAAGCAAAATGTTGAGGTATGGATGAAAAATTAGAATTAAATTCAGGTAGACGTATTTATATTAGTGCTCCTACAAGCATATCTTCAGACCACCCTTCAGGAAAATTGCGATAAATCGGTATCCGAAGTGCAACAGAAACGTTCACATCCTTCTTTATATTGAAGACCCTATACTTTAATGATTTCCATGTCCGACGGTTGTCATTGCCAATCATTTCGGTAAAAATTTGGGCAACACTAATCCAAAACTCTTTATGTTTCTCTTTTGTTAATATGTTTGGATCATTCGAAACATTGCAGTAAGCCCATGTTAGAGCTTTGTCTTCCTGTGAAGTGTATTGGATTGCCATTCTACGCAAATACAATATTTAAAAATAAAACTAAATGATAGTGAAAGGATAAATGTTTTAACTCAATGAAAATATGCAACTTTTATAAGAAGTTTTGTGTATTTATAGGTTAAATTTAACACATCCATTAACAGTAAACGCCTTTTACTTTTTCCTAGAGTCGGGTGTCTATAATGGGCTTGATAGAGTCTACTGCATTAACAGTAACTACCTTTAACTTTTTCCAAGAGTTTGGGTTGCAGAATCGATCCCTTATCCATAGGTTTTATTTCGCACCTATTTTTAACAGTATACACCTTTTACTTCGTCCTATAGTATGATGTCTTTTAATTGGTCCGATGGAGGATGTCCATAGGTAATAATCAACAAATAGGGTAACAATACATGACCTAATAATATTTGAAAGAGTATTATAACCTTTTACAAATGACCCACTCTTTTCACCAACGTCCCAAAATTTTTATAATGTTCATCGCTGTTCACAAAGGATCCTTTCGTATTATAAAAACGACCAGACGACTAAACTTAGCTAGTTACCACCCACCAGATCATCTACGCATTGTTATTCACAACTACTTGGGATATAAATCTCTTTATCCTTATGAACACACTGTAACGACAAGATTTTGTAAGGGGGATTTCATTTATAAATAATAATAATTTTTCCCTATAAATACACTCCATCAACCACTCAAATAAACATACCGTCAAACATAAATCCATCCTTCAATTTCACTCGGTCAAAAATGAATTCTAATCGCAATGGAAAACAAATTGTGTGTGTAGAAGCAAACCAAATTTGTACATTGTGTTTCCTTGATGACCATTCAGCCATGCAATTCCCTTGGATGTATTCCAAGTTCCGGCAGAGAGGTGGTGCGGGCATCAAATTGTTACTCGAAGCGGAACCGGGAAAAAGTAGGTACCTGCATTGCCAATTCGATAATTGTCGTGAAGAAGCTCAGTGGTTGGAAGATGCGATCAAGTCCAAAGATGATAAAAAAAATAAACGAACTCTGCAAAAACATCAAAGATAAAGGGATAATTAAGGTTGAACATGAAAGGTGGCGTCATGCCCAGTCCCTGGATGTAAGTTTCTTATGAAACTGCATCGTTCTAGAGATAAGAACACCTTTGGTGAACATTATTGGAAATGTCCTGGGTGTAAGTTGGTGGAATGGGCCGACTAAGTCTATTTTATGTTGCTCAATAATTTATGGTGTTATATTTTGTGTTTATGATGTAATGTTTAATCATGTCATTTTTTTGGGTTATTTTGTTTTTGGTACTTAGGTTTTGTCCAATATTTGATTTTGGTCTAACATTTGTCCAGCTTGGTGTTTGGTACTTGGAAAAAACGTTGATTATCGTTGACTCGGTTAACTTTTGACTTTTGTTTAGTAATTATTAAAAATATTATATACAATCTAATTAATATACAAGTTTACTGTTATATCCTTCTACTTTACAAATATTGACGAAATCTTTTTATGTTTGGAAAACCTTCTTCTCCATCCCTTGATCTCTGTCACGTCCGTCACCTCCACCACCATTATTCAACCAACTTCATTTTATGACCCTGAATTCCGAAACTGATCGAAGTTGATAGTCCAGTATTTGTAATCTTAAACATGCAAGTTTTTATTGTAATAGATAACATCAATACTCGGTTTAATCCCAATCTGCAATAACACATGTCTCAACAAAACCCATTGTACTCTAGAAAACAACACAAATCTGCAGCAACACTTTACACTTACGTAAATTGATGCTCAAATTAAAACCCCAAATCCCCAATCAAATCAATCTGAGAAATAAAGTCTTACCATGATTATGAGCAGTAGGATTATTTCTAGACCAAAAAATATTAATCGCATTCGTTGCCTAAGAATCAATCACTACAACTATTCCTTTAATGAATTCTCCCCAAAAATCAATCGATTTTCTTCATACTTCTTGTATGTGCTGTCAATTTGGATTCCAAAACAAACCCACTTCTTCATTGAACTGATTAGAGAGATGAGTTCAGATGCAGAAGCTTACTAAGTTTACAAGTATACCCACTGAGTTGACGACCCTGATCTATCATGTTCTTCCCCAATTCCATCTCCTCAAACCTGATTTCAGATTCACCACCAGATTCTCGATTTCAGTATCAGTAAAAGTGTAAAACCCCCTTAATTTCTGAAGAATCCTAATTCAGGGAAATCCCCAGATTGAACCATACAAACCCTAATTAATCAACTGATTCGATTCAAGTTCAAAACAAACATTCACACACAAATTAACACAAACCAAATATCTCGAATTGAATCAATTTACTCAAAGAAAAGGCAACTTAACTACAGTGAATTCAGAAGCTCCAATGGAATTCAAATTAAACCTAATTCAACTCTTCTTCAATTCAATCAATCAACTCGAAATCATAATGAATAAATAAAATAAAATCAAACCAATTAATCTCATAAGGAACAGAAGAACCCTAATTTAAGAAATTCCCAAATTGAATCAAAACAAATCTACCCATTTCATGATTTGGACGTTTTTTTATTCTTCTTGTTATTACGAACTATCTCTTCATCCACTGCTTCAAATAATCATGCAGCGACAATCTCAGAGAACCCAAACTCTTTTTCCTCACCAACAAAACCCTAGAATCATAATACATGTATTAAAATAGTACCACCAACAACAACTACAAAAATACCATCATTTACTAACTCTCTTATTGATTTCAATATCGATTAAACTAAAACCATCAGATATGTCACTAGGAGAATCATCTTTCTTTTTCTTTTTTTTTCTCACTGCTTCTAAAAGAAAGAGAACGAACAAAGGAATCCGTGGGAGTATACTTCTTGGTCCATATTAATAAAACGGAAGGGTATAATAATAATTACCCATAGTAATTAAATTTTATTTAAATTTATTCATAAATACTAAGCGGAAGTCCAGTTTTTAAAGAGTCAAAGCTAGTCAACGTCTTTTCCAAGTATCAAACGCCAAGCTGGATAAATGTTAGACCAAACTCAAAAGTTGGACAAAACTTGAAACCAAAAACAAAATAACCCTATTTTTTTGGTCAATAACACCTGGTCTGATGTAATGCTTATGTTTTATGTTTATGTACTTTTTATGTTGTTTATGTTAACATTTATTTGAGGTTGTTTATGTTCATGTTTCTGTACTTTCTAACCTCCTTTTTAATTATGGACAAATGAGTTGATAATTTTTTACCACACCTTCCATGAATATTTCCAATTATGTCGGTAAACTCCCCAACCACAAGATCCCAAAACCCTGGAGCGTCTTGGTCTCTTTGTTGATTAACACTGTATGATAATAAAGCAAAAGGACAAACTGCATAATACAATGCCTCTCTATACACTATTGGCTGACATCCAAGTGATTTGATTTATCAATGCTAGTGGTCGACAACTCAATGGGGCATGTACTGAAAACACAATGTGATGGGTCTTTCATGTTAGGTGATAATTGTAGGTGTTAGAGACTGCTCGTATGGGTTTCTTCAAAATAGGGAACAAAAGTGTTTATTGCAATGAACTGTGTCAACCGTTAATCTGAAACTACTCTTCATGCTCATAAACACCATTATCTTTTTTTGAGCGTTCACTGGTCACAAATAGCCGCCTCGTCTTTCAAAGGTCATTTACTATTACCTAACAACCCTTACTCTTACAAAAAAGAATCATGCTACAGAAGATGACATGATTACTCAAAATAATGCACGACAAATGATGACAACTCATGGTGGCAAAATCTCAATATTATTAATTTATTCCTTCCGGTAAAAAATTACAATTAAACCCATCGAAGAATTTTAGTATAAATTTCTGAAAAACACCCCACAAGTCAAAATTTTAAAGTTTCATATTTTATTTCCACCACAATAATCACTCACGATGCCACGTTTTTCAATGGACGAAGATAAGGCTCTAGTCATAAGTTATTGTAAGGTTGCAAATATGGATCATAATACAAAAAAACCTCCAACAGGTAGGGCGTTTTGGTTTCGAGTTAGGGAAGACTTTTTGATTCAAATTAGGAGTGGTAGCATTTGGTATTCTGCCCAACGAATCCAACACCGCGTTAGCATGCTAAAAAGGATTTGTGGTCGTTTTAGGCAGTATCAAGTTCTTGCAAATGGTAATCTTGCTCAGGTTATGGCCATGTATGAAGCAGAACTAGGGCAGCCTTTCAAATATTTCATGGCCAATTATTTTTTTTTGGTTCTCGCATATTAAATCGAATATTTTTCTCATGATATTTTTTATGATGTTATGTCAGTTCCAAATTGGGAGGAGAGGTAATGATTATGATGTAATGTGTTTTCTTACTTATTGCAATGATGTAACAAACAACTTTTTAAATGGATACTTTTATTTTAAACATCGTAGTACATTAGAAAAACATAATTAAAAACCCAACTCACTCTCGTAGGAACCACAGTTACACTTAGCACGTGCAACAAGCCGTTAAACCCCAAGGTCACCCCAGAGGACGATTTTAGTTTCGTGAGGGTTGATAACAGATTTACCCACAAAATCTATACAAACATAAATTATAGTTTCAGTCTTCACTGGATGAAGCAGATGAATTATCCGGCGATTCATACTCTGGGATTTTGGATACCATGAAATTATAGCTTTCATCGAATGTGAATGCTTCACCTTTTTCCTCTAAATACCCCGCTTTAACGAGTTCGTGCTACAACAACACAAGGAAATATACTTATTGTTGTAGTTTAAAATCAATCAGTTTAGCTTTGGACAGAATAAATTAGAAAATACTTACAAATTGTTCATATGACATGCTAATACGGCCGCTGTTGGAGATCCGTTGTTGAATAGCTATAAAATCGCAAATTCCTTTTTGGATAATCTGGTACCTATCATGAATTTGTTGAAGACTTATTCTCTTTGTATTCCCATAATCGCGTCTATATTGGTTGTATATCTTCGCCCAAAGGTTTCGGGCTCCGGCATTACAGGTGAGAGATCTGCTACTCGAGATTCTTTGTACCATGTTTTGGTGATTTGCAAATCTTCAATTGAATCAAATGATCCCATTGTTGTGTTAGTACAAAGAGTTTTGAGAGGTATTGAAATCCGTGACAAGTTTTGCAAGGTGTATGAAAATAGGTGTTTGTTGTTTGGAGATAGTTAAACCTTGATATTTATAGGATCCAAATTACTAATCGGCGTGAAAATTGTTAAAACAGATCCAATTCACTTCTAAGATAAATAATCTTTACACACCTTAGTTACTTTTCACCGATAACCCTTCCTAATTACAAATAACTTATCATGTTCATAAACGCCCTTTACTGTTTTAAACACCTCTTGGATGACGACGAAATACCAGTCTCGTGCAAGAAGAGATATTTGAACGACCTTGGGTTGTGTTAAATCAATATGTATATATGTTGTCAGAAACAAGTGTTGGAAACACAAGAAAACTCTGCAGATGATTGGATCACTCAAAATAATGCATCACAAATTATGACAATTCAGGGTCGAAATAGATCTAGGGATGATAATAATACAGACACTTCTCAAATAATTTACCACCGTCGAGTATTAAAAAACCACCCTTATTCAAATCATCCAATCTTTTTCCAAAATTCATTTACTGTTAACTAGGGACCCTTACTATTTATCTAGCGACCCTTACTATTTATCGAGAACCCCTACATTGCATTGATACAAAATCGTGTCTTCCCAAAATACCAAAAGTCTGACAAAAATGCTAGTTGTGTGGTAAAACCAAACACATGGGTTACATGATAACATTTATTATAAAAGATATTGCTAGGAGTAAAGTTATTCGATGTAAACACCTTATACCCTGAATAAAAGTTACTTACTGATTTGGAAATTCCACAACCGTTCAAAAACTCCAACGACTATAAACAAACCACCCTTATTCAAATCACCCAATCTTTTGCCAAAAGTCATTTACTGTTAACTAGGGAGCCTTACTATTTATCGAGAACCCCTATATTGCATTAATACGAAATCGCGTCTTCCCAAAATACCAAATTCTGATAAAAATGCTAGTTGTGTGGTAAAACCAAACACATGGGGTTACATGATAACATTTATTACAAAATATATTTGTAGGAGTAAAAAGTTATTCGATGTAAACACCTTATACCCTGAATAAAAGTTACTTACTGATTTGGAAATTTCACTACCGCTCAAGAACACCAACGACTATGAACAAACCACCCTTATTCAAATCACCCAATGTTTTGTCAAAAGTCATTTACTGTTAACTATGGGCCATTACTATTTATCTAGCAACCCTTACTAGTTATCGATAACCGTACGTCTCGGGAAGAGTCAATTTTTTGTGTGGGATTTGTATTCGGCACTAGAATACCACTCAATACATTTGTGCTGAGGTCGATAACATACTTTATTTCAGTGGGTTTTTTTTTTCCACTTATTATTCCTATTTAAGCCAACAAATTCACTCAGTCCTCTTCGGTAACTAGGAAGATGAGCAAATTTATACTCTGTATAAAATTAAAGAATCCGCTTTAGTAACGAAGAAGATTTGGGGGTTGTGGGGGCATGGATTTCAGTTACAAATCAAGGTCCACCGGGAGAATGTGAGAATGAACAATCTCTTTTTTGGCGCCGTGTTTTTCAGTCATTCGAAGATATTACCGCAAACGAAAACGGTAGAACAAAGATGTTTGTCCAAAAAAGATTTGCTTTGATCACGTTCGAAATTGATACTTTTGTGACATTTTTGCTCGACGTTAACATTTGTCATCCTCGTCTGCCATATGAAGCTCGCGTAAGTAAACACAACACCTTAATAATTACCTCTAAATAATCCAAAAAAGTCAGTACTTATTCATTTCGTGTTTTTATATTCATACAGAAAACAAGAGCTCGCATAGAATTTCGGGCAGAATCAAAGAAGGCATTTAAGTATGATCAATTGTACGAGCTCTTAAAGGACGTAGTCCCGGCATACAATGTAGAGTGAATACAATTATGTAATGCCTTTGTTGTTTTCAGGATCAATAAATTTAAAGGACTGTTCCACCGTGAACTGGGTGGATCTAGCGATGAAGATGATTAATTCCACTGCCGATGGAGTTAAGGTTTTGTTGGTAAACTTCTTGTAAACCATCCCGAGACCCGACTCAGTCAAAAGGGACACCTATTGGTTTAAATTATTGTTCCACCGTTAAATAAAAATTTTCATTGGTCATTATATTGGTTAAATGTACTATCTTGTATTGTTGTTTGAAATTAATGAATTAAGTTAAACGTTTTTTAGTACAATAGACATCATACCATACATTCAACGTTGCGTTTTTAATTTTTATTTGTTACTAACGAATAACATTAATATGTTCTTGGATGTTGCGTTTTAATTTTTATTGTTACTAACGAATAACATTAATATGTTATTTGATGAGTTAGGCTTATAATTCTATAATTAATAAAAACACCCGCGTTAAGCTAGCTCAGACTGACCCGGGTAGTGAACCATAACTCTAGACTACACCACGAACGATTACGAGGAGAGCACGAATTAGATACATAGAGCGTAAATTTTATAGTATGGTGTAGCGGGGTGTAACATTAAAAAGGTCAAACAAATATTTAAAATAGGCGAGGTGGGTGTAGTCGCTTAGATTTTCTGGGCGATGTGACTGGGGTCGCCTGGAAGCGACTTCCACAACATCACTGAATTCAACAGAAGCAATGTCTGACGCCTCGCTAAAACAATTTTTATGGCGATGTCCAAGAGCTCGCCTATCTTTAAATCCCCGCTCACGTCCCCTGAATTCGATCAGGTTCCGCTTCCTGCTTGCTGAAGACCGTAAGTAACTCAGTGTTCCATTCCGGGGAAATGAAAGCAGAACTCTTTCATTACCTCTACATGTTCAATCTGTTTTTAGCGGTTTCCCCAGAGATCTTTATCATTAACGCAACCTTCATTTTGCAGAAATTCATTGTATTTGAATTAGGCTTTTAGCCACAGTCGCCTGTCACTATCGTCCCCGTGCTTTTCTCCACTCCACTCAGCCTTATAAATAGAAACTCGAAATATAAGGTCGTTATAATGTTTTTTCTTTATTCGGTCGTTATAATGTTGAAAATGCCGAGAACCAGATATATCTCATCACCCACCTAACATTCTTCCTTCCATCATAAAGAACCAAATTATTGGGTTATTTTCTAACGCATTATTTTTGGCCGTCCGGGAAAAGCTTGATTCAGTTGTTTGTAATTTTGCTGGAAAAAGGTTCGGACAAATTAAAAAGTGATCGACTTTGTGAAGACTTTTACTATAAGGTTGACAAATAAAAATCTCTCTTTCTTTGTTTCGGATATATATGTCTTCAAAGCATCCAACACATACCTCACTAACAATATTAGTAACATCACTTTTTGATATATATATATATATATATATTCCCTTAACTATAGAATCCTCGGTAAGATCTCTCTTCATTTCATTCCCATGTCGTTATTGCTCAATAAAATGCATATGATAGGATCAAACATGTCAATGGGTACACACACTCATTGGTGCCTGCTTGTCCCTTAAATGATGATTATGTGGCCCTTTATAACCCTTTCCTTTGCATACTTTCATTATTAAGTTGTTCAAAAAAAAAAAAAAATGCCCCAGTTTGCATTGCCAGTAACTTTTGCCAGCATTTGCACGATTTTAGCACATTAAATCTCTTTTTAATCAAATGGCACCCCTGTTACAAATCCTTGGGAAAAATATGCCAAAATAAAAAAACTCGGTGTCTTTCCATGTTGCATCAGTTGAGCAAGATCTTTCAAAACCTTTAAGCTTTGTCTCTTCGGTTATCACTCTCCGTGTTAACATGGGAAAGCTTTAAGTCCGATGAGTCCAACATACTGTATATTTAACCATATTATTCCCAAGGATCTGCAAGATGTAGTCCTAGTTAGTTAAGGATACCCTTAATTAGACAAACAAAAGAAAAGATAACCAAACTAGAATCCGCATCATCACTGACTGGGGTGTGTGTGGTGGTGGTGTCCAATGTGTTAACCTAGGGGGGAGTCTGAAGGACCACCGTACATTATATTTGGAATTGAACTAAAGAAGGCATATTCAGATATAAGCATGCTCTCTTCCCCTCTTGAACTCTGTGCAAGATCCTTTTATATGCACTTCCTCTCAATTAAATGGGTCCAATGCAATTGAATCCCCGTTCCCCACCACCAAACCACCTCCACATAAGATCATGGCACATTCTCCTCCTGCATGAATGGAAAAATGTTTTCATGTCATCTTCATCACTATAATAAATAAAGAGTCTTTTTCAAAGACATTTAAGTCCCCTTCCCATTTGCAAATTCCAATTTGTCAAAATAAAAAAACCCGGAGCTTGAATGAGGATTACATAGCCGATATGATGCATCTATGTCGTAGACAGATTCAACGTTGAAAAGGATGGATGAGGCAAGAGTCAAATAGGCCTATGTATGAAGCATTTACAATTTTCTTGGTCTGACCTCATCTTCATCATTACTGTTCGTATATACCACCTAGAGCAAACCCAGAATAAGCAAACTTCCAAATTCCCCGCTTAATAATGCAAAGAAGAATACAAATCCAAACAAATCAAAAAGAAAATGATAACTCCATCAGGTAGATATCTCAAATCAATCATATCAAACCTCTTAGATTTTGTGTGTAACCCTACAATCTTTTGTTATTTTGGATTATTGCTACATGGAGTTTTGTTATTTTGAAAAGAACCATTTCTTGGGACCATGACCATGATACTATTAGGCCGCCCACCCTACAATGATAAGGAATGTCCTAATAATAATCCTACTTAGCAAGTTTACTAATTTGTCCTTAATCTAATTAACATTAATCCTAATACTAACCCTAACATTAACCCTAATCTAAAAAAAAAAATCGATTTCAAACTCGTCTTCCTCTTCCTCTCTTCTTCTTCTTCATTTCAAACTCGTCTTCATCATCGATTCATCATTGATTCATAAAATTTTCTCGACAAACCCATTCATTTTAATTTGTTTTTCATCGATTCAATTGAATAGAAATCATCAAAATAGGCTTGAAATGGTAGTTACAGTGTTGAGTTCGGTTAGAACGTGTTTTCTATTTTCCCTAGGTTCCTAACCGAACTCACTGAACTGAAGAACACGAAGAACAGTTCGGTTCTATGTGATTCAGAACTTCCTAACCGAACTGTAGAGTTCGGTTGTTTCGCATAGAAATTGTAAAATTTCCATGTAACCGAACTGTAGGGTTAAAAAAAATAGAAAGATTTTTTTTTATGTAACCGAACCTTACTCTTATTCCCAATATTTTGAGTACTGTAAGCACCGAACTATGACCACTGAGTTCGGTTCGATCGCAAACTTTTAAAAACCTCCATATAACCGAACTGTAGGGTTAAAAACATAGAAAGAATTTTTTCTATGTAACCGAACCTTACTCTTATTCCCATTGTTTTTAGTTCTTTAACAACCGAACTCTGACCTATGAGTTCGGTTCGATCGCAAACTTTTTAAAACCTCCATGTAACCGAACTATAGGGTTAAAAACATAGAAAGAATTTTTTTTATGTAACCGAACCTTGCTGTTAGGTTCAAGTTTGAGAAACAACCGAACTTATTAAACTGAGTTCGGTCGGATCGCATAAGCATGCATTTTTCGATCCAACCGAACCTTATGCATTTTTCCATTAATATGGAGTTCGGTAACCTGCGTGTTTGGATCAAGCAACCGAACTACACCTTCAAACTAGTTCGCTTACTTGTTCATCTCACAAGGCAACCGAACTACACCTTCAGAAGAGTTCGGTTACTTGTTCATCCTCACAAGAAAACCGAACGACACCTTCAGATGTGTTCGGTTACTTGTTCTTCATATAATGTAACCGAACTCCTCAAAATCCAGTTCAAAAATTCACAGTTTTGGGGAAGGTTTTACCAATTCAACATACATTTTGAAGATTCACAAATACAGTAGTAGGAGAGGATGGAGATGAAGAATCAGATTCATAACTTGAATACTCAAAGGGGGTGAATTAGAATTTTTTTTTTTATTTTTCATGTTTTCCTTCATCTTCTTTAACTCTACTCTCACAATAATTTTACTCAACTAATAATAAAACCATCTTTTAATTTAATCTCACTAATTGTTTTTAACTAAATCATTTCACTAATCATAACCTAAAATTAATTAGGAGGGTAGATTAGACATTAAATAAATATCTAGATAAGGGGTGACCTAGAATTACTTCCAATGTCTATACCCAAAATAGAACCATGGTCCCAAAAAATGGTTCTTTGAATATTACTGGTAATCTTAATAGCCCAATATTATTTCCAACTGGGCTTTATGAGGACAGGTTTACAACTTGCGCGCAAACAAATTATAAAACAAGACGCGATTCATGGAATTTTTTCCTGTTGCTTTGATTTCTACCTGCAAGATTTTCAGGCACAAACATTCTTCCAATGCCGAAGGTACAAAATCATGGTCTAAAGCTATATTGCCCGGTGACCCGTAGAGTTGTTCAACACTGTCGTAATACTTGTTTATGGGAGATTATGTTAACCGGATTATTTAGTTGGAAGGGGATAGTCGCTGATCAAGAAGAGAACCGAAACTACCCTAACGAACAAGAGAACATAAATATATATAGGCTTGTGTCGTTCACTGTTTAATTTCTTCTTGGCAGAAAATACGACTCCTCTACAAGCATTACATGTTCAACTGAATAATTCGATCAACAAAATCTCCAAAAAGCAAATATGTAATCAGCGTACAGAAAAATTTACTCTACGGCTATGCAGCAGACCCACTCGCGTAGACCATTGCAACAAAATAGTACTCCTGCAAATTAAAGACGGTCAAACAATATTTTATCTCCTGCAATATTAAAGACTAGCTCCTGCAAAACTGCAGAGCGTAAGAAAACTCTAAAAAATTGGGCGTGGAAACAAGAAAAAGACTCGATCTTATATAGGCTATAATTAAAAGCATAAGACTATCTGATGCTAGCTAGTGAAGTAGTGCAGCAGCAAGTCAGTGAAGCAGTGCAGGTTAAGAGTGTCAGAGGCGTAGGATAAACAGTCACATGTATTGTGTGTTGTCTGCACGTGTGAAGTAACGTGTGGCTGTTCTCAGCCTGTACGGACAACTATAAATGCTGTCTATGTATTCCTTTTTCTTTGTAACTTGATTGTCTGTTATTTCTGAGTGAAATGAAATGATTCTTTTCATCACCATCAACACCATGTTATCAATAATTTGCTTCGGATACAAGGTTTACTTAAGAATAGAAGTACAAACATATGGAAACTTTGCTCGGAAGACTTTAAACAGTTAAACTCCACCGGTTGCTATTCCTAACCATAGGGCCAATTCAATAATAAACAACAGTAAATTTTCTCCTGCAAATATTAACAACAGTAAATAATCTCACCGAAAAAGTTATTTGTTTGCTTTTGCTTCAAATATTCAAACAGCTCAATGAGAATTAATTTATTTTCACTTTCATTTCATATTCAAATATGGGATTACATGATTAACCAAGGTGGTTCTCGTGTTGGTTTATTCCGGCTACAAGGCAGATTTCCTACTAAACAATGGCGATGACAACTTGGAAGTCTCAAGATGAATGGCTTGAGCAGTTAGCTTTTATTCATATCATGCTTTCAATCTCGACAACAAACTTCTTCATGGCAAGAGTCGGCAAACAAACTGATACTAGACTACCTTTTTCTCCTTTGTAGTTCTTGTGGGATATATAATATAGTTCTTGTGGGATATATAACAACTTACATCCAATGATTTAAAGTTGGTTTATCATCTATTGCTCGCCCGCCATACATTTTTTTTTTTAATCGATCAAAGTGAATAGACTAAAAGACACACAAGTTGTGTGCGGGCCAGTTAAAGACAGCTGCCTATTGATAATTAGCATGCTCGTCATCTTCTATAACTAAATTATTCTGATTTTTTGCAAGATCGCTACACATTTCTTTACAATTAATCTTTAAAGGTGGAAATTCTAAGTCCCATGAAGAACAAAACTCCACTAATTTATTTGCCAAAACTTTTTGTTTTTTATACTTGAGAGTATCCATACTTGTATCATTGAACTTCATACTCAGTTTCATACCAATTCCTATAATTGGCTTTGATGAGGACGGCTTTGCGATGCTAACCTTTGGATCTTTCGAAATTAGTTGGAAAATGCCTACCTCTCCTTCTTCTTCGAATCCATGAACCTGTTATGGGATTCAAAACCAGGTGAAATGGCAGGACCAGATGATGAGGTGCTTTCACTTTCAACATTTTTTTTGCCGGCGCTTTTCTTTCTTTTATATAAGAAGTCCACTCGTCAAGAACCTTTTCTTGTTCAATTACCTTTTTTTTCCTTCCATTTTTATCAACATTAACATCCAAACTCTTTTCTCCTTGCAACACTAGTATAAATATGGGCTTTGGTGACAGTTCAATATCCAAAACTAGAACAGTTCATAAATGAACTGTTAGAAAATAGAAAGCTCAGAGACATAGGTGACAGTTTCTTACTAAAACGGACACCGATAGTGTTGAATAATCATGGCAGTTACTGACTTATTGTACAATGACAACTTTTGAAGAAAACTGTTACTACAATGATGTATAATAACAGTTTTAAACTGTTACTATTCTTGAGATATTGTAACTGTTCCATATAAAAACTGTTATCGTAGCGTAAATTCATAAAAAACAGTTCTTTTAATTACTGCCAAAATGAGAGTTCGGATCCAAAACTACATTCTCAAACACACGATACCCTCTCCTAGTAGTAGTGGGTTGGTATAGTTAATGGTTCCGTTTAGTTAGTGGGTCTCAATCGACTCCTTCGCCTCTCACTTTTTTTGAGAACCCCATATGAAGAACTTAAACTCAAATTTTAATTATCATCACCCATCTCTCCCAACAAATCCTTATCTCTCTTTAGGAAGATCCCATCTCTCTCTTACACGATTTCTTCTTAGAAAAATTGGGGATCTCATCTTTTATAATCTAGGGATTCATTGATTAAGTTTGCAAAAGGAAGTTCAGATTTAAGAATACTATAAGTATTCAAAACTTTTGTAGGCTCTGAATAACCATGTCACATTTTTTCTCCAGCTTTCTTCTTCTTTGAGTTTAACCAAATTCTATCATATGGAATAGAAGCCTTCTCCAAAACACAATTTCCTTAAGCATTTTCAATTCTTTCCATAATAACTGTTGTAGGATTGCTGATCTCCATCTCTTCTAATGATTCTATTTCATGAGAAAACTCATTTGTAGTTTGATTTTTATCCACTATAGGGATTTGCTCGACTCGAAAGAAGCTTTCCTTAATCTTAGGAACTAAGCTACACTTGGCACTTGAATGCCCAAAGTTTTTATAGTGATAGCAAGCATCAGGTTTTTAAGGATACTCGACCTTCACCAGAAACTGTACATTATCCATTTGAATAGGCAATTCAGTTGGAAAAGCATATCAGCTGCAACTTCAACCAAAACCCTGGCATATGACATCCTAGTCTTCAACGTTGTTGGAATATCGGTCATGATTGGAGTGACACCAATGCTTGCAATCCTATATAATCCTAATTGATTCCAGATATAAAGATGAACCTTCCTGAGATTCATCCATACCGAGACTCAGGTTATAACATCAATGTTTTGCTCAAGTGAATTGGACCAAGGTAGAATAAGGTATAGTTTCTTTGCAATGAATACTGAACTCAATTCTAAAACATTAATTATGTCTTCTTCTTGGGAAAATTTGAACGAAAAGGCTTGTTCCCCATGAATAGTCATGGAGAAATCTCCTTTAATTTCCACAGAGATATTAAACTTTCTTTTACAAAGAGGAATTGAAGTTTCTTCCCCACAAAACATATTACTACATAATTTATAAAGTGATATTTGAGTTCACCTGAATTGAAAACAACAGTTGAAACTCCATTAATCTCATTAGCTTCATCAAAATAAAGTTTGGTTTTCTTGAATATTGTTGTTACCGAAACAACCAATATAATTTAAAACTGTCTGAGATTGATTCAAAAGGTTTTGATTTTGGATCAGAGATTGGATTGGGTTTTGGATTTATAATAACCCCCATAGATGGATTTAGCGACGAAAAATTCCCAACCCTATGTTAACCTCTGAAACTATAGCAGGATTTGCAGATCTTGCACACGGAATTGAGAGTGACAGAGAATTGGAAGAAGATCCATGGATTCCTACCATCGAGAACTCAGAAGAAAACATACCCTAAAAATCTCCTCTAAGGCCCTTGCCACGTCATCAGACCCTCAATTCGGAGTAACCATTTCATTTGGCTTCAGACCATACACTATTTCTCCACACCCAAAATCAACCTCATCAGCATTACACACACGTCTCAAATCTGACACAAACTAGGTCTGTATCGTAGAAATAATAGGCTCCCGTTTTATTGATAGTACTCTTCATTCACTTCATCCTTTGCTTTCACCAACTCCAATGCGATACTCAATGGATTTTGTATCAACTTCTTTGTTGTTGATACTTCCATAAGATATGCAACTGTATTCCCGTAAAATCCTATTGGTAACAGTGAACGAAATTTACCACATGTATTAACGACAATTGCCACACATACTTCTTTCTTAGGATCATATCCGATTGCAATTGTACGACATCTCCACAACTAAGTTGTGATGAACTCAAAGGTGGTGCATGCTTGCAGGTGAGGAGGTATATGTTGTCTTAGAGTTGTCATCAAGGGATGGAAGTTTCTTTTTATAATATGAAATAACATCATATTGGAAGTGTAACTTGTGGTTGGTGTCGAAAATTGAGTAACCGTCTTTCCCACACTTGAAGTATATATGAAGAGATTTGGCCTCGAGCAATTTCAGCTAGAGTTGTTTTGAATTGATGTAAACCTTGAGCATCACAAATAGTATGGTTATGGCTAAAACCAACGAGAGGAACCCTCTGCATACAATTCGAGTCACCTGTAACCATCCATAATCAGAATGGTTATTAGTTGTTATACTACAAATTTATCGTACCATGAAACAATATTTTTGGCAAGTCGGCAACCTTACCTGTATGAATAATAAAGGGCAGCGAAAGATATCTTGGGATTCAGTTGGGCCATAAAGAAGCTGTTCTAAACAAATAAATGGAGATTTTAAGAAATAACCTCCCAATTGACTAAGACTAACATCAGTATCAGCCTCGAAAAACAACACACCTTGACCACTACATTAGGTAAGTAGCTTTTATCCATGAGATTCTCTAAGCCTACCCACAAGTGAGAAGTAAAAAACAAGTGTATTTGCTAATGTCTTCTTAATGACATCAACTATGTCATATCTCGTGCAAGAACCATCCATAAAATATCCCTCTTGTTTCGATAAAAATGAACAGTATGTGTATGAAAGCGAAGACCTTTTCGATCATCAATGTGTGACGGACCGGAAAATTATGCCTTTGGCGCCGCTGGCCGTAACTTCCCAGATGCGTCAAGATGAAGCTACAATCCGAGCCTTTAAAGCTAGGCAAACACACGTCCATTTTCCCTTGCAGGCATGCTCGTGGAGCATGATGCCGTTATCTTAGTTTCCACACCGTTCCAACTTACCCTTGTTCTGCGAAGGGTTCAAAGCCATAGAGTCTATGGCCGATGCATCTTGCATGCATCAGTGGCTTCCAAGTGTGCTCCAGGCATAAGGAATGCTTGGACTTGCACATAGACCATTGACGGCCTAATTCCATCTCCTGTAGGCTCATGCAAGCTCCTCTACTTGCATACTGATATAAGTTACTTTCCTGGACATGTCCAATGCACTATTGGTACATGCCTAAGTAGAATGGCTTGATAGGAAGTATGATCATCCAATGACTGGCATGCAACTTGCCTCACCAAGTCTGGCCACAATCATCTCTTGCATCGAGCTACCCATCTTAGATAATATGAGGGTCCAAAGTTCTAGACTGGCAATGCTGCAATTCATTGTGGCTTCCTACATACCCTTACCTACTCTAAAGGGATCAGCACAGACTGTAGTTCATCTTCGAAGGGACAGAAACTTAAACCAACTCGTTTACGAGGACGTGGACAAGTAATAAAGGTAATGGCCTAGTACGTATAGGCCGTTCCGTCAATATGCGTCCAAGTAAGTGATGCACGTTTGGCCCGCAATATGGCATAACGATGACTAAGCATCAAATTCTCTCTTCACGAGGCTACGCAGCTATAAATGAGCCTTAGGCATCATTTATACTCTTCCGCCTAAGCTATGAAGTATACTTGGTGCATAGTCCGCATATGCACCGTTAACCAACTACCCCTCCCTATATATGTTAATTTGACATTTTTTACAACTTTTATTAGGGGAGGAAAAATCATTCATCAACTCCCCACTTTTACTATTCATGGACGTTGCCATATACCCGACCATGTTGGATGTCCGCTGCCAACACGATGTCCAGCCATGTAGGCTGTACATTACTAGGGCAATATACTCAACTGGCCTAATGCACCATTTGGTGCGATATTGGATCTTGGACATTGTAACCTCCAACTATTTCCATATTGGCCTTAGCCAACATGCTTATGCGATGTGCCTTACTTGGAACCAGATATGGCTTGTGGCCAAATGCATCTTATTATGCAAAGGAAGCTTTAGATGAAGCTTCATCTCGGTCCATGACACATCCTTTAGCGTGCTCCATGCTAAAAACACGGGGTGTTACATTATCACACCTTCGTCCTCGAAATTCAAGATCAAATCTATTGTGGACAATCTCTTCGGTTTGGATTTCTTGAGCAAAAGTCCCATACCAGATGATCAGAAATCACGGGTTTCTTCAAGTTGTCATGAACAACAATTTAGAACTTCTGAGCAAACGCCCCATACCGCCTACCCAGGAATCCATAAAGAATCCACAACGTCACCAAGAATCTCAATTGGCCAGTGCCAAAAGGATATCTCAACAAGGTATCCTAAATGTGCATCCCATACTACACACTCAGGAATCCCTAAGGTTCACAAGGTTGAAAGATGTCATCGAAATGACAAGGTTTTTGCGCAGTACTGTGTGGAACAACTTCCAGTTTCCCACCGTCCCTGATGGTCATCCAGGTTTCCACTCGTAAGTGAGATGCTAGACGGGCCTGACAATGCACACCCTTGGCCAGTGCCAACGTGTGGGGATGATCAGTTCCATTGTCTACCCAGCGTCCCATACGGTCTTCCAGATATCCACTCGTAAGTAGGGTGCCACTTAGGCCACGCAAACTCACAGCACATGTACAAGCTCAACTCGATTCACATAGTAAAAATACTCGCTTCACAGGACATGTACTTTCCAACTTTATTTCCCTTTGAAGGAAAAAATACTCGCTTGACGAGTCAACTCCGCACTGTCCCTAATGTTTTCTCGGAACTTGCTCTGATACCAACTGTGACGGACCGGAAAATTACGCCTTTGGCGCGTCGTCCCGCAGTGCGTCAAGATGAATCTACGATCTGGGCCTTTAAAGCTACGCAAACGCACGTCCATTTTCCCTTGCAGGCATGCTCGTGGAACATGATGCCGTTATCTAGCTTCCACACCTTTCCAACTTACCTTTGTTCTGCGAAGGTTTCAAAGCCACAGAGTCTATGGCCGATGCATCTTGCATGCATCAGTGGCTTCCAAGTGTGCTCCAGGCATAAGGCATGTTTGGACTTGCACATAGACCATTGACGGCCTAATTCCATCTCCCTTAGGCTCATGCAAGCTCCGCTACTTGCATACCGATATTAGTTACTTTCCTGGCCATGTACAATGCACTATTAGTACATGCCTAAGTAGAACGGCTTGATAGGAAGTATGAGCATCCACTGACTGGTATGCAACTTGCCTCATCAAGTTTGGCAACAATCATCTCTTGCATAGAGCTACCGAGCTTAGATGATATGAGGGGCCAAAGTGTTGGACCGACAATGCTGCAACTCATTGCGGCTGCCTACGTACCCTTCCCTACTCTAAAGGGATCAAGGAAAGACCGTAGTTCATCTTCGAAGGGACAGAAACTTAAACCAACTCGTTTGCGAGGCCGTGGACAAGAAATTAAGGTAATGGCCTAGTTCGTATAAGCCATTCTGTCGATATTCATCCAAGTAAGTGATGCACGTTTGGTCCGCAATATGGCATAACGATGCCTAAGCATCAAATTCCTTCTTCACGAGGCTACGCAACTATAAATGAGCCTTAGGCATCATTTATACTCTTTCGGCTAAGCTATGAAGCTTACTTGGTGCATAGTACGCATATGCACCATCAACCAACTACCCCTCCCTATATATGTTAATTTGACATTTTTTACAACTTTTATTAGGAGAGGAAAAATCATTCATCAACTCCCCACTTTTACTATTCATGTCCATTGCCATATACCCTGCCATGTTGGATATCCGCTACCAACCCGATGTCCAGCCATGTTGGTTGTACATTACTAGGGCCATCTACCCAATTGGCCTAATGCACCATTTGGTGCGAGATTGGCTCTTGGCCATTGTAACTTCCAACTATTGCCATATTGGCGTTAGCCAACATGTTTACGTGATGTGCCTTACTTGGCACCAGATACGGCCTCTGGCCAAATTTATTATGCAAAGGAAGCTTTAGATGAAGCTTCATCTCGGTCCAAGCATGCGCCATGCTAAAAACACGGGGTGTTACACAATGTCTGGCAAGTATTTAAATTCATATGGTGTGGGTTTAGCTGGAACTATCAGTTCAGGTTCTCTTCTTTGAACAATGAACTGACAAGTGCATAATTCATATGATTTTAGTGTCCATTCCATACTTGTTTTAGCTATTATTCTTGCATATCATCTTGTTATTCCTCTTGTTTTCTCTTATTTGTCTCTATTAAGTGAATCATACAAAAAGGAGATACAAAGTGATAAAGTATCTAATAAGATAATTATTCCAAGTATCCAAGTGCCCAAGTCGAAGAGAAATGAAAGAAATGCGACGTAAATGAGAAAAGATGCTCAAAATCAAGAGACGAGCCAAAGACCAAGCTTAACTCATTCAAATTCATGATTTCTTATCACCATCTTGAACATAATTCAATTACAAAGATAATTCAAAAACAATGAGGTCATTCCGAGTTCGGGCGTAGAAGTTACAGGCAAAACAAGTTTATCGAATACCAAAGACAAGAGGGTAAGTGTACCGGCGTAACTTGCAATTTCGTGAACTATAGGGGTACGCATACCTGGTACACATAATAAAAAGTTCTTGGATACTTTTTAAAGGAGGATACATGTACCTGGTACGTGTACCATGAAGGCCAAGTTTCACGAACTATTTTTTAAGCCTTTCTTTCATAGCTTAGGGTCGAGTTCCTTAACCGAATAAGATACTTGGAGGCCAAGCATTGTAAGCCTCTATAAATACGTATTAGGCCTTGCCAATAAAAAAAAATTAATCCATTACAATCTAGGGTTTATTTATACCCCCTAAACCTAGGGTTTTACCCTGTTATAGGGAAATCGTCATTTTTCATTTTCTTTGTAAAATGAGTAGCTAAATCCTTTGTTGATTAAGGATAAATTCAATGTTATAAGCATGAAGCTTTATTAGTAATACAAATATATTTGAAGTTTTAATCATCATCGTTTGTTTTTACTATATCTAGGGATAATGATTGATTCTTAGAATGGTTTGGGTGCACAACTAAATTAATCTATTGATCATTTTATTGCTAGTAGAGAGTTGAGCAATCCGTAATTGTCTATCTTATCCTACACAAGTAGAGAACATGAGACCTTGCAAAAGGATTTTGTAAAAGAAATCATGTGTGGAAACAACACCAGTAAGTGAATCGATCCTACTGCATTTAACTGCTGGGATCAAACCTAAATTCATAAACCATAAAGCGTTCGATCGAGTTACACCTTGTAAGCGTACCTCAAAGCGACTCAGTTGGATAGAATCCGGTGACTAAGCGTACTTTTTACCCCGTGATGCAAGGAGTTTTGGGGATAGCTAAGCGTACATGTTTAATAGACGCATTTATATGTCTATTTTATCCTCAATGTTTCGTATTGTTAGTACTCAATTTCGTACTTATTTTGGATGTTTTGTGTGTTTGTATGTGTTTTTGGAGAAATACACTTGTGTGGAAAAGGTTGCTCGAAAAAGTGCTATTTGGACTCCTGGAGAAAAGTACTAAAGAAACCCTCAATTTGGATAAGGGACACGCCCAGGCACCCGGAGGATGAAGGCACCCGAGTTTTGGATCAGGGCACTTCACCTTCTTCATTTCAAAAACCGAATTTTGGTGAGAAACTCAAGCAGTCACCTGTATACTTTTTTGTTTGTTTGAATTTGAGGCAAGATATAGAGAGATTCAAGCGCTGAATTTCCTTGGGCTGACTCGATTGATACTAACAGGCATGATATGAGCTTTCAAATCGATCAAAAGTGACTGGATGATCAGATATAAGAAAGAAAGGAAAGTTTGGTTACGTATGATGGTTTTCACGGGATTTGAGGTGGTTAGAGTGTGTCTCCAGCGTGTTAGACATCATTAGCTATGTTCAATCTTTATGTGTGGATGAATTCAACTCCAGAAGACGCGTGAAAGAGTTAAAACAGGGAAGAAATCCCCGTATCCTGCATGAGAATATTTCCATTTACTGCCGAATAAAAAAAATTATTGCGAGTTATTGCGGATGATTTGGAGTTCCTGTTGAGTATAAAAAGGATGCTCGAGGGTCAGGGAAGGGGAGGAAGTGATAAGAGAGGATAGGGAGTAATACAGGGCTTCGAATTGAGAGACGAAAAAAAAATTTGTTCTGCTGCTGCAACAACGAAGAACATGAAGAACATACTCCAGAAGACAGTCGTTTATCAACAGTGACAACGACAAGGTGTGAGGGTCTTAGAAACAACGATAGCAACAGAAATCTTTTATCGTTCTTGTAACAGGGTTTTCCAACAATTACAAATGTTGCAAACACCCGATTTTCTTAATTTTTTATCCATTTCATCATTTGTAAAACATTTGTGAGCATCAATATTTTGAGAGGTTTTTCAACATGAGGAGCTAAACCCAATCCCAGGGGTGATGAAGGAAGCCATTCTCCCAAGAATTATGTGGTAATCTCTATTTTATAAATTTATGAAATATTTTTATATGATTAATTGCATTGATAAAAATGAATTAAATGGTTTTTATTAATCAAATGTATTTTCTCTTGATAATGCATGCTTAGTTTTAAACTCTTGATGCGTTATACTCGCGACTAACATTTGATATTTTGGAAATATGCTTTTAGGCAATAATTTAGAAACAAACCAATTGTTTAAATTGCATAATATAAATAAATATTGAATCACATAAGTATTGAGGAATGGTGGAATTCTAACCCCTGTTTCTCTATAATATTCACACCACTTTTGAATTAATTTGCTTTATTTTAAGTTTTATTTAAATCTAAAAATCCATTTCCTTCATAAATCTGACACGAATCCCTTACCACTATCACTACATCATCATTGAAAAATCATATTAATGTTATCCTACAGAACGGTTATAACGCAAGATAGATAAGTATTCTGATCCTTTTAACGCTTGGTAACGATGAAGGATTCCTTGATCATCTCTTTTATTTCTTATTGTGTATTTATTTATCTTACAACCAATTCCCCGTTTTGATGATACAAATAACCTATCAATTACATATCTCCCTGTGTGATCGATCCCTACTACCGCCATATTATTAGTTAATTAATGGGAAATATCTTGATTAATTTGTTGTGCTTACTACACGCATCATGAACTCAAGAGATGAAAATACCATGTTCTATTAAAAAAACCAAAGAGGTTTATAGACTTAACACCATGAGGACGTTTTTAATAAACTTTGTGAATTTCGTACCAACCGCCTCTTGGTTTTTGTAAAAAATTATTCCGGCCGTTCTTTTTTGTAGACATATGACCTTCACTAGATGATAATTCTTGACCTGATAGTAGATTGGCATTGTTATCTTTATCCAAATCTTCTTGTTTCCTTGGTAGATCTTGATTTTGTTTACTTATAGGTAGATTTCTATTTCTTTGTCGACTAATATCTTGAGATCGAGACATGGTGATTAAATTGATGTTGAATTTTTGTTGAAAATGTGTAGAGAATAATGATTTTTCTTTGAAAATATATAGAGAAGAATGAAGTTGTTATGAGTAGAGAAGGTTGAACATGAGTAGAGTTTATAGTGCTAGGAAAGAACCGTTTTTTTAATGTTAAAATGTGATCGTTTGAACCGAGCCTCGGCTCATGTAGAGCCGGTCGCATCAACTTGCAACAATCGATTCAGTTTGTATCGATATTCAGTTTCCCCACTGCACGAAATTAAATTTGTCTATCCATCTGGCCTGTCAATCAATCAAATTTGGTCAAGCCCATTGGAGTTGCTCTTATAAAAAGAAACTCAAAATAGTAAAGTAGTTATAGATGACTAAATGCAAACCAACGTAAAGCTAAATACAACACTTTTAAAATTCTATACACCTTATTGACGTGGGTAAAAAAAAACTTTCCTCAATCATCTTCCCTAACCCGGTGCCCATAGCGTTTGCAGGTACAAAAAAAACCCGTTTCTTCTTCGTTATTCATCACAAAAACATCAGGTGATAAACCAATTATGGAGGCAGGAGACCGAGATTGAAAAACCATTAGGAAAATCTGTCACTTTCTCGCCAATCTCTGGAGGGTCAAGTAAACGGGAAAAAATTAAATTAATTCTTGATCAGTGGATAGTGCTTTGAATTTAGAGTGCAAATATAGAACTGCCACCATCCAAAATCTTATTTACTTATTATATACAACAATTTATAAATGAGAGAGAAAATAAGTTAGGTTCATGTATAAGGTTAACCCATTATTCCAATCACAAAAAAAAAAGATTAAAAAAAAGATTAATCTTGTTAGAGCATAGCTCGGTTGAATCCACTAAGCATTGGTATGTCAAGTTTGGTTGTCATATTTTAGTATTAAAACTCATCTAAAGTTGATTGATTAAATACTATAGTCAACTTCGTTTATGTTTGTTGATGGTGGATTTTCGACAAAGGCTAAAATTGTAAAATCATGATCTTGCATATTTCTGACAAGGCTTCAGACACGTATGTGAAACTCATATTTTAGGATTCGTGAAAGCTCATTTCATAATCTCTGATCGAGCGTACACCCTCTCAGAGTATGCATGAATATATGATTTGTAAAGCTCTCAAATGAGCTTTCGACACTTTGCATATTTTATTAATACTTCTGTATAGGAATCAATAATGATTGGACATCTCCTAGATATATTACATGCTAGTATAGAGCGTTAACGTCTTCAGGATGTTCCAATGTTCCCTAACTATACAGAACAGTATTCAGAACGAGTATGATGTCTCTACCATCTCATACCTCGATTCTCGAATAAACGCTCCTAGAAATATTGCATGCTATTATAGAGAAATTCATAGATTAATTATAGCTTAACATTCATCAATTGAATTCCTAGAAAATAATCTATTTTATTTCACTACTCCGTTTCATGGCTTATCCTCGGTTGGATTCCATGGATTAGTAACAGATATCCAATCTATCTCATTACTCCGTTTCATGGCTTATCCTCAACTGGATTCCACGAATTAGTAATAGATATCCAATCCATCTCATTACTCCGTTTTATGGATTATTCTCGGCTGAATTCCACAAATTAGTAATAAATATTAACTTTTCGGGCATTCAGGCGAGTATCGAGTAAGCTCCGAGAAAATAGTACGAGTGTACTTAGCAAAAATGCACGAACGAGCACCCAAAGATGCATGAGTGAGCACCAAAATGTATAAACGAGCATTCAAAATATGGACGAATGAGGAAACCTATGAAAAGTAGAGAAGAAAAATAAATAATAAAAATAAAAGAGAGCCGCGCACGAGACTGGACCCATCGGCCAGCCGGTCATGCCGCTGTGGCAGGTCCCAAGCCTCCCCTTTTTATTTTTAAATCTTATTTTATTATTTTCCTTGTCTCATGAAAACTCCTTGTTTGAGAAAACTTCCTCGTTTGAGCAAAACTCATAGTTTTTCCATATTTCCTCAAATAATAAAAAACAATAACATAAAATAGGGAAGAGTGTCACGGGATCGGGCCTACTATTCAGACGACCATGCCCTAGCCGCAGCCGTTCCCACAACTCCCTAATTTCTTATTTTATTATTATTTCTTTTCTCATCTCATGAAATTCCCTCGTTTGAGAAAAAAACTTAATCTTTCCATATTTCTCCAATTTTGCTCAAACTACCAAAAGGACAAAAAGTCAATGGTTACACGACCATCCGGGATTCTCACTAAAAATATCACAATATCATTTATTTTAATATTCCCAAAATATTGGTCACACGAGCAAAATTCTACTTGATCATTCAAGCAAAATCGAGAGTTTCAGTCAAGATCAAACTCTTATGAAAATCCAAAATATTGCTCAAACGCGCACCTAAAAACATCAAAACTCTCATAATTGAGTCACGTGTAATATGGTGATACAGGCATGCTACCTTTACCGACCAAGGTTGGCCCTTGGCTTACAGAAGTCGGTCCCACACCCTATTATGATTTTGACCTAATTAATCTTCCTTAATTCATATTGGGTGCAAACTCTTTCCAAACAACTTGGATTTTGATTAATCGACCATCAGTTGGTCCCACGACCACCAGGGATGGTTTCATACCCCTTGTTCGGTCCATCCTCTCTCCATAATTAGGTTTTACCACCTAATGCTCAGACAATCACTATTTTTAATAATGATTAAATGAGCATTTAATCATCCTGTCACCAACTTGTCTACAAAGGACTTTGTTGAATGATCATTCGATCCCTTGGGCTCTACATGGTCATCCCATCATCCCATGTAGCCGGCCCCTCTCTCACTCATTGGTTGGTTTTCAGTAAATCGTCAACTGATAGACAATCGATGAAAATTAGGATTTCAAACCAAATGCTTTGCAAACCATAATTCTGAGCAAGTTCAAACACTAATAATTTTATTTTGATCCAGCAACCAGCATCCTAATTAATTGTACAATATTCGGTCCAACTACTAATATTTTTAATTAATATTTTATGTGGTCCCGCTACCAATAATTCATGAATAGAGCAATATTGCTCAAACAAGCAATATTTGCTTAAACTATCAATATTTATTTTGCTCATCTATCAACACTAAATTTCTTTAATTAGCAAAATACACGATCAACTGGGTTCAAAAATCATTGATTCAACTATCCATTGCTTCACCGAGCAATACTCCTCATGTTGACTCAGCTATCAACATTCGAGAATTTTATTGATCCAGCAGTCAATATTCCAATTCATATTTAATTTTTGGTCATGCTACCAACATTTTTGCTCGACCGAGAAACATGGTTTAAACGGACGACCATCCAAAATTTCGGATTCCTACATTGTCATTCGATCATTCATGATATATTAGATCAGAAATGAGCATTCTTCATAATTCAATAATATCTTTGATTTCCTGTTGAATAGTCGACATATCAAAATAAATCCTTGATCGAGAAATCTCATCGGACGCTCAATCCAAATTATCAAAATATCATTATTACTTCAACTGGTAAATTGATATATCACAATTCATGAAGACTCAACGTCTTTCCATGATTATGTCCCGGCAGACACCTTATGATCAATCCACGAGTCCCAAAGCATACCACATTCGTTCATTATGCTCGACTCATCAAGGCTAAGACTCATCGTCTAGTCAAGTCAACAACAGACTAATTAAATACACGTCTGCCTTGCAGAATCCACATTCATGAGACATCAATCACGTCACATGGGGGGTGGGGTGAGGGG
>NC_039358.1:11218751-11251373 GCF_003573695.1 Papaver somniferum
GGGGGGGGGGGGGGGGGGGGGGGGGGGGGGGGGGGGGGGGGGGGGGGGGGAGGTGTTCACTAGGGTTTTGGTATGGCGGCCTACGACATGTGTGTACACCCACAATGAGAAATGTGAGTAAGCCGTGGATGCATTTGAGGGAGTTAGCAAAGTAGTGGATGGACAATCAACCAAGTCTCCGCACGACATGTGTGTACTAGGGTTTTGGTATGGCGGCCTACGACATGTGTGTACACCCACAATGAGAAATGTGAGTAAGCCGTGGATGCATTTGAGGGAGTTAGCAAAGTAGTGGATGGACAATCAACCAAGTCTCCACGATTTCCACTCTTTCACTCCGGCAACCGTCACACTTACTGGGATCAACATGTCTCATATTCTTGCAATATAAATAAGTTATGAGTCTATGATTGAACAACAACAATTTCGATAAACGAGAAATTATCGCTCAATCGATCAAAACTTGTATGAGCTCAACAGTTCACAAAACTTGCAGAAACCTATCACACATTCACAATCCTTGATCATCATTAATCTCACACACACTTTTCTTCTTCCCTCTTACAGATCGACCCTCATCCCTCTTTGTGACCGAATTGACCTTGGAACGACCATTTTCTTGGTTTAGGCCGGAGTCCTACATATTCATCTCTCGAACTCAAAGCACTCCCGTGCAGTGCATCTATATATTTGAAAAAGGTTTAGGTAATTTTCTCGTTCGAGGAGTCTTCGCCCATACGCTCGAGTCTTCGCTTTCCTAAAAAACCAACAAATCGTTTTCACCCATCAACATATTGGAGACCATGAGAGATTAATCTCTCGGTTGCAATCCCAATTTGTCAAAAATGATTGATCTTAGGACAATTACAAATCTTAACCTTAATTTAAACATTTATAGCACTAGCAACAATGATGGTACTCCATTCACTCTTCCCACTTCTAACAGCGGCACTACTGATAATACTCCTCAAACCAACAATACTGTGTCCATGATGTAACCAACACCGATACAGGAAACAATCCTCTATTCGACCGAGCGCTTCAATAAATCAGAGAAGATCCATCTACCATAGTTGATCTCATGAAGGTTCATGAAGTTCTCGCCAAGAATCAGATAGATATGGCTGCAATACAGAAAGAGTTGTGCACTTACCTCAAGACTCTCACGGAAAGGCTGTCGTCTGAGAAAGCTTAGTCCCAACACCTGTCAGAGAAAGGAAAAGCTAAGGAAACATCCTCAACTGCTGATCTCTTCAATCTCTTCAATCCACGTTGTAGAGGATGATGAAGTCCACAAAGATGAAAATAACCCACCAGCAAAGGAACCGACGAGTTTTTATCACTCATGAAGATTTGGAACGCTTTCTAGAGGATCGAGGATAACATAATACATCATCTGTCCATCGTCACCAACCTACGTATCCTTCTGCCATACAGAAAGTTCCTCTTCCAAAAGGTTACACTTCTTCAATATTACATTTTATGATGGAACAAGCAATGCTCGAGAACATATTTCTTGGTTCTTAGAATCATTAAGTGAGCATGAGTACAACCATGTCGTCTGTTTGAAAGAATTTTCCAAGTATCTAACAGGAAGAGCAGACAACTGGTACAATAACATCGCGCCAGGAAGCATCACCAGTTGGGGAGAAATGATTAATGCTTTTTACTGAAAATACTTCTTCGTTTCGGAACAAGTTACTCTCTCTGATCTAGTAAAGATGTTTCATAAAAACAATGAACATCCCAACGATTACGTGAAAAGGTTCAGAGTCCAAGCTTTAGATTTCCATGATCCTAACGTAACATAGTAACAACTTGTAGATCTGTACATCAATGGAATGATCCTGGTATATAGAGCTCTATCCGAAAATCTCTGATTCCAGACTTTCTTAGATCTTCATGAAGCATACTAGAGAGAGAAAAGATTATAAGAGTCGAGGAACCTCGTGAAACTTGCAGCAGCTGACTTCTGGTCAACAAACAATACAATCTCCAACCTTCCACAAACATTTTTTCTTAAGGGAGTGAAAGGAAATCCGAGATACAACATAAGAACGCTTCTCCAACATCCCAGGATCCTCCGAAAGCGCAAAAAAAAAGGATAACCAATCCTGCACAAACCTCGACCCAGTATCAACAAACAAGGAAATATCAGACAGACTCAAACTTCCTCTTTCCATTGAAGAATTGATCGAGTTATTGGAAATTTGGATTCATGATGGATCAATCAAATTGCCATTCATCAGGAGAGAGCCAACTGAAGAAAAAAATAGAGAATCCCAGGTACTGTCGCATTCATAGGTTCATCGATCATCCAACAAGTGACTGCAATGTTTCAAAATGCATCTTCAAAGAGAAGGTTAATACAGGAGAGCTTCAATTGGGGACTGAAGGAATGCACATGACCCTCTCCCAATCAAGAGCTTCACTCTCTCTGAAAAACCAGTCAAAGAGGCCGTTTAATCCTTGGTCGAACATATATGTGAATTTCTCTATATGTCGAAGGCACAAAGGAGAGACATGTTAACAAAAATGAATCAAATCGTGTCAGGAAGTCCATTCCGGAAATACATCCTGAGCCTCCAGCCACAGAAAAAGATATGTTCGACTTGTAACTGCTTAGCACAGTCAATCTCAAAGGAAACAAATTTGGCAGAACGTTGATCGTTGCTAGCACCGCTATCAACATTGTTCCACTGAAAAACCTCAGAGCCGAAGGCATCACTCGACAAGAAGTTAATCATGCTCCCATCTTAATCAAAGACCATGAACGAACACTCAGATATGCTTATGGATACATCACTCTCAAAGTAAAAGAGGTTCAACCTGGACAGAAACCAAGTTTCACGTAATCAGGAAGATCCAAGATATGACATGATCCTCGGACGAGCGTGGATCCACGCTGAAAAGATGGCTACTGACAAAGCTCCTTTGGTTGCACATCTCTCCAACGAAGAAAGTTCTGATCCAGAATATTTGGCAAACGCTCCACCATCAGCACACTTGGAGGAATTTCGAACTTTGACGAGGTTGAAACAAGAACCTGCAAAAGATGCATAAACATTCATCAATAGGTTCCACACTCAGGAAAGTATCATTCCTACCATGTCTATGTCATCTATTTCCTCACATGTTATCCTAGCATGGGGTCTCAATTCTTCTAGCAACTCTGCTATTGCAAGACGTTATGAATGGGTAGCATCACCACAATAATATTTTACCAAGCGGTTGAATATGACACCTCTCCGAATCGAGCATCTCACTAAGACATTCATTATTGAGATGATGTTCAAGCACGATAAAGAATATCTTGGTTGTTACCTGTAACTTTTGCATGAGTGTCCATATGTGACACAAAATCATAAAGCTTTAGTGTATGCACAAGTGTGGAATCCAAAATGCTGAATCAACAGAAGATACTCAAGGACGAGACGATCAAGCCTAAGACATTAGACGCTTAAGGGATGTGACGCTTCAACGCTCAAGCATCTAAAGTTTGGAGCATTTAGAATTTTCTTAACTTATCTGTTATTTTCAATCCCTCCAAAATATATGCAATACTTGCATTAAGTAATTGGATCCATCAAATCAAAAGAAAATCCCTACAACTATCAATCACCTACTTCTCCAAGGCCAACCGAAAATCAAAAACCTCTCATCTCTGAGTGTTATATTCTTCAGAATCCTTCAAATTGTGCTCCCAATCAAAGAGTACACCTTCGATGTGCCTCTAGCTTCGACACAAATATCTCGATGACACACTGATTCAACACCAATACAATCAAAGTATAACTGAACTACAATCATCCCATGATAAGACTTCAGAAGCAAATGAAACATCATTCATCCATGGATGACACAAACTCCTTTAACATACACTGGGGACTTGATCTTATTGGAAAGATCGTTTCTAATCTATTTCAATAAATGTTATCCACATAACAAGTTATTGGAACCAAATGTGATTCCATGAAACTTCATCAACGAGACCTCCTTACATCACAAACTCTTGCACGAATGAGGAATTTCCTCTCTTCACCGATCACATCCAGAATGATGACCGCTGCTGCTATCTGCCACAACAACATCGATTCACTGATGAAGCCAGTTCGAGTAAAGTCATATTGTTTAGGATAAATTGATTTGAACTCCAAGTACAGCTTTATCTTGGGAATGCTCAACCACCAACTAGTCCGTGAATGTAAAGGCTCACTGGATGGAGGATCAAAGATTATGTCGATATTCATGGTTCAGCCTTTTCGGTCTCTGGAGCAACTCCGAGTATAATATCGGTATCAACAAGGATATATGGAGGAACTCTATCTATGGTCTCAGCATCAAAAATAATTTCTGTAGAAAATTCAATCATGATCTCAGCATCAACAACGGTCTCAGGAGCAACATTCTCATGACCGACTTCATCAAGTATCCATTCTCTGAAGTGTTGCTCGATAGATCGAACTTCTTCAAGCACTTATGATTCATATGAAAATGTGTAGACATGAAAACATGTTAACATGAAGGTTTTCCGAAAGCTTGCACGATGGACGGGCACAAGCCAAAGTCTTCTACAAGATGTTCTCATCACCTCTACAAATGAGATACAACATACTTTAGGCCATGGGTTTACAAAAAGATGTTCCTTGACAAAAGATGTTTTTCTATGTCTATACTACAACATACCAAAAGGGCGCATCAGTCGGACATATGAGCTGAAAGATATGGCCTTCATCGTCAGGTCTACGAAATCTGAAAAATTCGTACGGGATTACAAATTACAAATGTGCACATTTCGTTTGATGACCTATACAACTCCAAATTGAGTGATTCTTTTCTCATATGATAACTTGATAGACACATTTATGTGTCTAATATGTCTCAATTATATGTATTGTTAGTGTTTGATTTTATACTTATTGTGTTATTTTATGTCTTTTTAGGAATTTTTTAGAGAAATAATCCCTTGCGGCGAAGTGGGCTCGAAAAGTAGTGGTTTACACCCCGGAGGAAATTACTAAAGGCACCCGAGAAATGTACCGAAAACATCCCAGAAATGTCCCGGAGGAACCCAGAAAAATTACTATTTCCACCAAAAATTACTATTTCCACCCCAATTGATATTCGCACCCCAGCACTCTGGATAAGGGGCACCTTCTTCAACAATTTGAATTTGTGTTTTTGGCCGGAAAAGAAGTTTTCAACTGGCAGAATTTTGATCGTCAAAATGAATGGGTTAGAGTGCGATTCAATCGCTGAAAATTGGCAGAAAGATGTGATATGGCATAGGGAACACGTTTTGGGCATCAAGTTTGATCGGAATTGGCTGGATAACGTGTTTTGATTCTCAAGTTCAAAACAGGGCAACACGACCTGTACACGAGTTCGATTGAGGTTCTGCCGTGCATGGAGTGATTTGGAGGACTTCGATGACTTCTGAGGCGTGTAGGAGGCGAATTAGAGCGTTCTCAGCCAATGTTTACGTGTGTAGATGACAAAAAATGGAAATTATTGGTATTTTTGGGAAGCGGAGAATAATGGGATTGATGGAAGATTATACGGTGTTATGGTCGAATATTTTGTTCCTAAAACACTATAAATACAAGGAAAAATAGTTTGGAAGGCTTGGAGAGCATTGGGAGGGAGTTTAGGAGTCGAGAGAATCGAAAGAAAAACACACAGAGAAAAAGAGTTCTGCTGGTGTAGGAAGAACACGAAGAACATTAGACACCACTGACCGTCGTTTATCAACAGTGACAGCGACAGTGTAAGCGTGGGTTGTAGTTTACCGCAGACTACTGCAGTTCCCTTTTATCGTTCTTTGTAACGGTGTTTGCAACAATTATAAACGTTGCAAACACCCGATTTTCATCATTTTCTCCATTTCATCATTTGTACACCTCCTTTGAGCAATAAAATGAATTTTGGGTGAGTTTCCAACAGCATGATGAGCTAAACCCAATCCTCGGGGCGATGGAGGAAGCTGTTGTTTCGGTAAAAGTGATCTATCTTTATTTTAAATTAATTATAGCAATTCTATTATGATTTTTGCATTGAACTACAAAAGGATTATAGGATTTTTATTAGTTAGTTGTATTTTCTCTTGATAGAATATGCTTACTTTATAGTTTTGATATTCTATGCTTGGATTAACATCTATTCTTTTGGAAATCTACATGTCTAGGCAATTCTATTAGAATCAATTCAAATGTTGAGTTGCATAATTATTTTTTTATTAAATCACTAATATCGATCAATGGTGGAATCCTAGCCCCATTCTCTCAAAAATATTTCACATCGCTTGCTAGTTTTTCTATATTTCTAAATTTTATTTAAATCTAAAAAAAATTATTCACTTCACAAGTTCGAAAAGAACCCAGTTTAAAACCTCTATAAAATAACCATTTGAAATCACATCATAACTCAGTCTCTTAGCTTCAAAATTTGGGGTCAAACCTAATTTTGACGTCGTATGAGGTTCCTATAGCTTCCAGAGCATACAACATGCAAGCATCAATTTTTAGACGGGATTCATAACCTCCACAGTCGATCGATGTACACCAGGTCTTTCCAGTAAGTTCTTCATCAAGCTACCTCCAACTTTAATCACCTAGGTCTTTACATCAATTTTTTTTACCTGGGTCCTCTATCAAGGTCTTGCCAGAAGAAGAGAAAACGAAAAAGGAGATTTAACAAAATTACTGGGGACTGATGGTCCACTGATCATGATGACACAGTCCAAGACTCGTGACTGGCACCGGGATCGTCTGTGATAATCATTAATTTTAAAAGGAATGCTACAATCAGGATATACAACCATGTTCATTATATCATCCCCTCTTGAGAGCAACCTCAGTTATGGTCCCATGACGAGGGTTTCAGAAGTGATGTTTCTACGACTGACAGAAACAAAAAATGGTAATGCAAGCACCAGACTCATGTATCAATAGGGGTTCAGATTGAAAATTAAACAATGGCATTGAAATCCTTCATCAAGCATCCAAGACAACAATCAGATGGTCCATAGACCAAATACGACGTTTTACGACAAGTTCATCTGAAGCCGTTTTACGCTGCCCTGTTTAAAACGATGAACTTGGAGCAATTGGAAAAGTATCAATACATGGATCATATTCCATTCTCTTCGTATGGATGTTCTCTATTACATATCCAAAATTCAAGTTGATCGGAAGAACGAGCTAAGAGCCGGGGGTCAAACACTGGACATCGTCACTGCTGAAAAATCTATGAAATTCTCCTGAAACTTGTTTTTCCATTGATTTGAGCCCCTAAACAATCTCAAAACTCAAAAACATTCTTAGATAAAGCTAGGAAATTTTCTGGGCATCAAAAAAGATGGGGTAGATATTCAAAAACGGACATCGTATGAAGATGCTACAACATTTTCAGTGAAGACCTAACTTTTCATGTCGAATAGTCGACATATCAAAATAAATCCTTGATCAAGAAATCTCATCGGACGCTAGATCCAAATTATCAAAATATCATTATTACTTCGACTGGTAAAATGATATATCACAATGCATGAAGACTCAACTTCTTTCCATCATTGTGTCCCAACAAACACCTTATGATCAATCCATGAGTCTCAAAGCATACCACATTCGTTCATTATGCTCGAATCATCAAGGCTAAGAATCATCTTCTAGTCAAGTCAATAACAAACTAATTAAATACACGTCTTCCTTGCAGACTCCACATTCATGAGACACCAATCACGTCACATTGGGGGGGATATTCACTAGGGTTTTGATCTGGCGACCTACGGCACGTGTGTACACCCACGATGAAAAATATGAGCAAGTATTGCAAGAAGTTGTTGGAGTTAGCAATGTAGTGGATGGAAAATCAACCATGTCTCCGCATGATATGGAACTTGTTTATCCACGATTTTCCACTCTTTCAGTCCGGCAACCGTCACATCTTACTGGGATCAATGTGTCTACTATTCTTGCAATATAAATAAGTTTCTGAATCCACGATTGAACAACAACAATTTCGACAAATGAAAAATTATCGCTCAATCAATTAAAAGTTAACTGAACTCAAAATTTCACAAAACTTGCAGAAACCTATCACACATTCACAATCCTTGATCATCATTGATATCACACACATTTCTCATCTTCCCTCCTACAGATCGACCCTCATATCTCTTTATGAACGAATTGACTCAGGAACGACCATTTTCTTAGTTTAGGCCGGAGTCTTACAGATTGATATCTCGAAATTAAAGCACTCCCTTGCGGTGCATCTATTTGAAAAAGGTTTAGGAAATTTTCTCGTGCGAGGAGTCTCCGCCGTACGCTCAAGTCTACGCTTTCCTAAAAACTAGCAAATCCTTTTCACCCATCAACAAGGCTATCCTAGAAAGTCTAAAAATATTGAGACATACAAGTATTACTCCGAAGGCCTGAAGAATGCTAAGAAGTAACGACTACAACGACGACATCATCCTTCCACTTGAGGTTAGTAATATTGACTTGATCTTGTTTCAATTCCTAACGTATCTTTCAAGTCTTGCTATATTGAAATCATAACATGCAAAGTTATATAAATCGTATATAATAATCTAGTGATGAGACTTGGTCATAATAGTATGATCAAAGTATCAAGGACATATAAGTATAAATGCTTATCTTTTGGAACTTCATAAAGACGACATCGACATAATCTATTGTATATATTTATTGATTATGTGAGCATCGTATAGGTACGATTTCATCCTAGAAAACTATGTATCTTTAGATTAGTTTAACGAATTAGATGTATGACTTGTTTTCATAATTTAAAGGGAAATCATGATTGGTCTTGTTATTCTTTGAATTTTTTTTTTGGATGACCAATGGAGTTGACAGTGGTAGAACCTATCTTGACTATGTTAAGACTTAAGGTATAACCGGTCACTGCCTATAATGAGTAGTTAGTTATAATTGGTCGTTTGAGTGTAACCGATCACATGCTATGTTGGGATGATAGATGTGAACGGTCACATAAACACTTTGGAGATCAAAGTGTAACCGGTCACGTGATGTATTGGAGGTTAGTGGTAATCGGTCACATGATAAACTGGGAAGCAAAGTGTAACTGGTCACATAGTTACCTTGTGAAGAAAGTGTAACCGGTCACATGATGGCTTAGGGAAGCGAGGTGTAACCGGTCTCATAACCGATTACAACCTATCTTGGAAATCTTACTGTATCTGATCACAACATTCTTTGGAGTGATGGTAACCATGGTTCACATATTTCTTCATGTTGTGTGTAAATTAGGGTTTAATGGTTTACCAAGATGAGAAGCTTCACGATGTCGACATATTTGAACATGTACACAACTCTTACATTTATTTTTCTAAGATATTCCTTGATGCTCACGGTGATCATGTACCGAAATAAATTGAGAATCTTTTAATTAAGGTTTTTGGTTTTATGTGCTTTAATTACCAGCAATTAATGTATATCTCTAGAGAATAAAAATTAGTAATGTGCATTTACTAATTGGAGAGTTTCTATGAGAAATTTCAGAAATATTGGACTACATTTATTGGAATTAGGAAAACCGAATTTGGGCATTCATTGCATATCTTAAGAATAATTTCGGTTTTGGAAATTCCTTGGTGTCCAAACAACCTTGGTCAATAAATACCTAAGTTTGTATTTCTAGCAAACTATCATAAGAGCTAGAAAAACTTCATTTTTTGTTGTTTCTGGTGGAGCCGTCTATTCAGAGAGGAAAGTATCCTAATTAGGTGATCTCTTACGACCGCTCGTTTAAAGACGTATGTGGGATCAAGAAGCTTAACGAGTACCGTTGGTGGGAAACTAGATAATTGCAGTGTTATTACTTTTTGATTATTGATTTGATTGACTAACGGTTGTGGAAACTTTGATTGCGCCTAGTTTGTTTATTCTTGAGAATCTTCTTTTATGGTATAAGATTCACTCAGACTAGATCAAATTATCGACATGATCTTTAGAACTGTTGTTAGATCTAAAGACATCTAGTAATAATCTATTTCTAATAAACGATGTTCTGTGTGTGATTGGTCACAAGAGGATTCAATTTGTACAGGTTTTTGAAGGAAATAGAAGATTTCAAGACGAAGAAGACTTCTTATTAGTTTCGTATCTTGTGGATTTAGTGCACAAACCTTGATCGCTTGGGATCCAACTAGAATCGGTTTATCTTTGATAGATTTGGTTGTCTAGTTGAGTCAGATCAGAAATTATCATTTGGTGGTATTCTTCAATATCCGAATATGATAATTGTAAATTATTGATTTATATTGATCTAAACCCGACAAAGGAGTTTATTAGATTAAACAGAAGAGCCTTTGTCAAACTCATATCACAAAGATTGAATAGAGTTGTTACCAGACAGATTTTCATGCGTGACTCTAGAAGTCGAAGGCGCATGGATATTGAGGGAACTAAGTTGCTAGGGGTAGTCTGCTTGGTGTCAACTATACAAAGTTTGTATTTGAATTTGTATAGCGGCTTAATTGTGAGAGTATTCAAAACTGGACTAGGTCCCGGAGGTTTTCTGCATTTGCGGTTTCCTCGTTAACAAAATATTGATGTGTCTTTTGCTTTATTTTCCGCATTATAATTGTTATTATAATTAAGTAAAATACACAAGTACGTTAAATCCGTAATACTTGATATTGATCCTATAAAATTTCGGTTATTTCCGGACTTAATATCAAGTACACACTTTGTTGTCGTATCGTTTCGATCTTGTATACATAGTCAATTACACAAGTGATCTTGTTGTTGTATTGTCTCGATCTCATATCCATAAACGATCACACGAAGCGTGAACCGAATTTTCGTATTGTCTCGACTAAGTCCATAGAAGATCACATTCGATAGAGGACTTATAGGCAGATAAATAAAAGATTATGGTGTATTTGGGTACCCTCATCTTTTCAAACCTGATATTACATCTACGAGCAATCTTCAAGGTATTGATCCTACTAAGTTTCCAAATCTATTTTCGTTTGATTCTAATAAAAACAAGTACAAAGGTTTTAATTCTCCTTAAGACTAATACAGAGGTTATTTGTGAATTGAGTTTAGGATAATGGAGAAAATCTGATTTGGGATTACATGATCTAGGATAAAACTATAACGCAGTAAAAAAGAGAGATTATAAAGGTAGGTTTTGTCTACCCACCTGGATAAGGTTTATAATAATTTGAAAGGGTTGTATTTAATACTGGATTTTGTGCCCGTGCTACGCACTGGACGGACCTGGACCATCTACCATATTTTTTGTTTGGTATGATGTGGCTTCGTCTCGCCCCGTCATGCATTTTTTATTTGGTGTGACTCGGCTTCGCCTTGCCCCGTCCCAATGCATGCTTAGGATTTTTGATTTGGTGTGGCTCGGCTTCGCCTCGCATTGTCCCAATGCATATTTAGCTTGGCTTCGCATCGCCATGTCCCAAAGCATGCTTGTCTTGGATTTGCCTCGCCCCGTCGTGCATTTTTATTTGGTGTGGCTCGGCTTCGCCTCACCCCATCGCTTAGGATTTTTGATTTGGTGTGGCTCGGCTTCGCCTTTCCCCATTCCGATGCATGCTTAGGAATTTTGATCTGGTGGGGCTCGGTTTCGCCTCGCCCCGTCCCAATACATGTTTTGGACTTTTGATTTGGTGTGGCTCGGGTTCACCTCGCCCCGTCGATTAGGATTTCTTATTTGGTGTGGCTCGGCTTCGCCACAACCCGTCGCTTAGGATTTTTTATTTAGTATGGTGGGGAGAACCGGAAAAAAGGTTCATATTACTTTGTGGTTTTTTATGTTTTTGAGTCCCAGGATTTGCTCATAGCATATTACTATGTCGCACGCCAAATCAGTTTCAACCCGTCGCTTTCAATTTTTGATTTGGTGAAGGTTTTGGGTTTTTGATTTGGTGTGGTGTAGATTCACCCTGTCCCGACCCGATGCATTAAACCTTTTTTTTTAACAAACTAATATGTAACCTATACTACGCATAGGATTGAATGAGAATTTTTATTTCGGTGTGGCGGGCCTTCGTCCAATCGTGATATGTTAAACTTGATTGCAGACTCCATGATAAATCGATAATCTTGTGTTGTCCTTTTAATTATTTTATTTTCTTCTCTTATTAAATTTTTTTAATTCTTTTTGATTTTCTAACTTAGTCAACAACGTTCACCAGAGAAGTCATCATCGTCTAAGGGGCTTGTCCCATTCATCACTTTGCATGTAGAAAGAGAAATGCTAAAATTCTCTAATAATATCTGTACAACCATTATTTTCTAGAGCGATTTTTGTTTAAAAGTCTATAGACTTGTTAAACAGTACATTTATACAATTAAATTGTCTACTTTTTGTTACATAATCACGTTAATATATTTTTCTTCCACCATATATATATAAAGTTTAGTCTCACAAGCCTAGTTAGCAATGCGGCGTCCGATAAAATTTTGGATCGGCAAAAGCGTGTGCATTGATTGGTAAGTAAAATGTGAATTCGATCAACCATGCAGTCAAATATGCCAAGTATGCGTGATGAGAAAGAAATTCGGGAATTCGCTACTTCACATATAAAAATGCAGCATATACTTAAAATAATAAAAAAAACATAAAACACTTCATGTTTAGATATTTTTGGTTTTAACACAAATATGTGTTTTAAATAATATCAGCAAAACATGTGTATCAATGATCGCCAAAAAAACTAATGGCTCAGTGGATAAGTTGCAGTTTTGTGACCTGTGGGTTTCGAGATCAATTCCTTTCTTACAAAAAATTAACTTTTTTTAAAAGTCTGTTAGTTGTTTACGTTAGTAATGTCCAGCTTGTTCTATGTCAAAACTTTTAAATTTTAATTTAATTTGAAAGGATGTCGCAAAGTCTGTTAATTGTTTACGTTAGTAAGTCCAGCTTGTTCTATGTCGAAGCTTTTATTTAATTTAACTTAAAAGGGTGTCACATTACGTTAGTAATGTCCAGTTTGTTCTATGTCAAAACTTTTAAATTTTAATTTAATTTGAAAGGATGTCGCAAAATCTGTTAATTGTTTACGTTAGTAAGTCCAGCTTGTTCTATGTCGAAGCTTTTATTTAATTTAACTTAAAAGGGTGTCACATTCACCTTGGGTGAGGTCATATGACTTAGCATCTTAAAGAAGAGGAGTCACTGCCATGTTGAAAATGCCGAGAAACAAGTATATCTGATCACCCACCCAACATTCTTCCTTCCATCATAAAGAACCAAATTGTTGGGTTGTTGTTTCTAACTCATTATTTTTGGCCATTCGGGAAAAGCTTGATTTAGTTGTTTGTAATTTTGCTCGAAAAAGGGTTGGACAAATGAAAAAGCGATCGACTTTTGAAGACTTTTGCTCTAAGGTTGACAAATTCTTTCTTTGTTTCGGATATATATGTCTTAAAAGCATCCAACGCAAACCTCACAAACAATAGTAGTAACATCACTTTTGATATATATTCCCTTAACTATTTGAGATACTAAATAGAGAATTTCCGAGAACACACAGTTCCGGATTCCTACGTGAAAGAAGATACTAACTAACATCATTTTAAAGCTCTACTTTAGTCTCGCATATCTAACCATCTTACTCCCAAGGATCTACAAGATGTAGTCCTAGTTAGTTAAGGATACCCTTAATTATACCAGCAAAAGAAGATAACCAAACTAGAATCTGCATGATCACTGGCTGGGGTGTGTGTGTCCATTGTGTTAACCTAAAGGGGAGTCTCAACTGATTTTGGAATGGAACTTAAAAAAGCAAACTCAGATATAAGCACGCTCTTCTTCACCTCTTTGAAATGTGTACAAAGATCCTTTTATATTCGCCACTTTTATATGCACTTCCTCTCATTAAAAAAAAAGAAATACTCCCTCCGTTCCATTTTAGATGATGTTTTAGAGTTATTTTTTTGTTCCAAAATACTTGAAAGCTTTCATATTTTTCCACAAAACTACCAATAACATCCTTATATATTGTCTTGGAACTATAAGTTTATTTTTAAATGCACTTATAGTATTTAATGTTTGAAGACTTTTCTCAAGGGTATAAATGAAAGATCTTCACATCTCTCTTCATTTCTTAATCCGCGTGAAAACTACAAAAACGTCATCTAAAATGGAACAGAGGGAGTATGAAAAATGATGCTGAGTGGAAATGGGTCCGGTCCAATTGAATCCCCCACCACCAAACCAACTTTATATGAAATCATGCCATGTTCATAACTCTTTTAAAACCTGTTTTGAGGCACACTAATTTTTTTTTTTTGAGGCATATTTATTTATTATCCCACCTAGATGGGTTTAGGTGTCTAAAGGTAATGTAATTACCTACATATCCTTAAACAATTTAAATTGTTAGAGTGCTCTTATCCTCAAAAACCTAAAATCAAAAATCAAAATAACCTTTAAACTGAAACATCTTGGACTCCAATTAAATCAAGCAAAGGAAACACGAACCGAAGTGAGCGATGTTGGAGTGCGAAATCCAAATCTCAATTGCTCTCAGATGTATTTTAGAATGTGTTTGTAACAAACCCATCTTGTTTTCGATTGATTTTATTTTGTTTGATCGATAGAATATGATTTCAAAGATGAAATTAGGATTTTCAGAAGATCAGTTCGGCTGATTTTGGAATATCAATTTTGAACCGAACCTAGTATACGATTTACAGAAACACTATGTTCGGCTGATGCGACTTTGCTAGATTTTGTTCGAATAAGCCGAACCTAAATTCGTCAGTGATGGAGTGAATTTCGGGTGATAACTTGTCAGACGAACTTGTCAACCGAACCTAGGTATATTTTAAAAAAAAACAGAGGTTCGGCTGACAAGTTATCAGCCGAACCGTTCATCTGGTCAGTAGATCTGGGTTTTAAATAATCAATTTTTTGACAGATTCAACTTATAAAAAGGACATTAAACCTCGTATAGAAGTTTACTTCTGATTTGAATCACACATTTTGGTCACTTCTAATCACTAAAATCTCAAAATCCAAGTTTTTTTTCACTTCTTCTTCTTCCTCTTAAAAATCCCAACTCTCTCACATAAATTTGATTTCTCTACTAATTTACCACTAATAATCTAATTTTTATAAATCCTTGAAATTCCTAATTAATCAAATCTAATCATAATCATTAACATTAATTATGCAAGGGTATTTATACCATTATCAGAAAGGATGGATAAGGGGTGATGTTGTTTTTTTATTTAGTGACCCTATTTTAACATTATCTAGTATGCCTCAAAACAGATTTCATTGTTTTCATGTCATCTTTAAATAAGCCCAATAAATAAAGAGTCTTTTTCAAAGGCATTTTTGTTTTGCTACTACTATGATTATGAGAAAAGGATTAAACTCTTCCCTCCCATTTAAGACCCCTTCTCATTTGCAAATTCCAATTTGTCAAAACTTAGAGCTTGAATGAGGATGACATAGCCGATATGATGGCATCTATGTCGTAGACAGACTTAACGTTGAAAAGGATGGGTCAAGAGTCAAATAGGCCTATGTATGAAGCATTTACAATTTTCTTGGCCTGACCTCATCTTCATCATTACCGTTCGTATATACCGCCTAGAGCAAACCCAGAATAAGCAAACTTCCAAATTTCTCGCTTGATAATGCAAAGAAGAATACAAATCCAAAAAGAACAAATCAAAAAGAAAATGATAACTCCATCAGATAGATATCTCAAATCAATCATATCAAACCTCTTAGATTTTGTGCAACCCTCCTGCAATATATCTTATCCTTTGTTAATTTGGAAGATGCTGCATGGAGTTTTGCGAAGGAAAAGATTGCACGAATAGAAATCTTTTGATTGTGCATAACTACATTATACCATATGAGTAAGAAGCACACTGTTGTATAAAAATTGTTTGCCATGCAATCTCTCGTGGTGATGTGATTTCCATCGACGTAAACACCATCTAAATCATATAGGTGTAGGATTGAACCTTTTTAGAAATGGTGGTCTAATTAATGAATAATTGATACATGACACTGTATGAGTTCGGTATAGAAAAATCTTGGTTTACACGAAACATTTTCGAAATCTACCTAGACATATTCATGCATTTCCTTGAAACTGTTTGGACAACCAAAGATACAGTAAAACGTAACGAAAATATGAAGAAGTGCGCAACAGATATTAAGCTTGAAATGATTTTGTGGGAAGAATATAGACAAAGTTTGATTGAACGATCAATTGAAAAGAGAAAAAACAAAAAAAAAATCAAAGCAAAATATCTGTATTTGGATTTTACTAAAACCGATCTAATCTTCCTAATGTTATCCATTAATCTCACAGAATCTGTTAAGACTGTTACAGGATGGGGTACCATTGCCGTGGGGTACATGGGTGCAACTCCTTTATAGAAAGCTGCCTCCTGTCTACTAGAAACCATTCAGCTCTTTTCAGAAATTTTATGGGACATCCCAAAGAACAAATTCCAGGCGTTGCAGCCATACAAAAACGACAACAACAATGGAACAAACTCCAGATATCTGGATGAGTTATCACATCCTTGAGATTTTACTGTGTGACGTTTTTTCGAAGGCAGCACTGGTCCAAAGAAATTGGGCTTACTCACTCAATATAGTCTGGGCTTTATCGCAATAATAACAAGTAAGTACTTGCGCAAACAAATTCTTAAAGAACCATCATTTGGGGCATACAAGAAATTTTGGGACATACATACTTATTATGCCATCAAATGATAGATTATAAGGGGTGTCCTAATGATATTTAAGTTACTATAATATCCTTGCATAGTTTAAATTACATTAAGGCCCTTCCACTAAATTAAATTCTAATCCTAAAACTGTCCCACTAATTAACCCATCCCCTAATTAACTATCCCACTTAACTGCCCCCACTAATCAACGATTACCCATTAATTAACCGTTTTTTTTTAAACTGAAAATTTTCAAAATCAAAAACTCATTCTCCTCCCCCCTTCTTATTCTCAAAGTATGATTTTTCGATTAAGCCCATATATGGCACCTCGTGTTAAGCGATGCCTTAGAAATACGGTGCCGAATCCTGGTGCTGCTTCTGTAGCATCTCGATCTAGAGTTTTTGGAAAAGATGGAGATAAAGAGGATAGTGGATTGATTGGTGTTGGAGAGCGATAAATAGACCCCGATTCTATAAAATTGCACATAGAAAGGTATTTCCCACAAACCCATTGCCTGGTTTTTCGTATTTCGTTGATTTCATGACATGTAATCGATGATTCCTTTAGTTTTTGGTAGTTCTAGAGTAGTGTTCGGCTCAAATTTAGCAGCCGAACTTATTTTTTTTTTCTACAGACGAAGAACAGTTCGGCTGAAAACATGTAATGTTTTGAATATCGAATGAGCCGAACCTGAGTGTTCGGCTTATAATTTTTTTATGCTAATCAGCCGAACTTGGATACGATTACTTAATAATCCATTTTACACTGTTCGACACATTGTTCGTCTCATTCGATAAATATCGAATGCGCCGAACTTGATTATGTGTATGGCTAATAGCTTCCTATAAACTTTTCCATTTATAGATGACTTATCACATTGTTTAGTAGAGTCATATTTATTTATTTTGGAAAATTAATTAAGGTGTATCATTTGTTTTAGCATCAATTTGGGAAAATTCAAAGAGAAGTTTAAAAGGAAAACAATGGAAGTGACTACTTCTAATTCAAAAACTCACAAACCTCGAGGTGGTGGCACCAAAAACTTGCATGCATGGAAAAGGGGAAATGACACAGGTGTATGTTTGCCTGTAGAACAAGAGGATGATAATGATGAAAATAAGGGTATAGTATGAGGTGATGATGAAGATTGTGGTGGAGGGGGAGGAGGGGATGATGAATATGGTGGTGATCGCGAACCTCTAACTTGATTTTTCTTCTCAAAATTGATGCATGGCGTTTTAGAGCTTTGGATGTATTTTTTATGATGTGGAAGATAATATGAATGATAAAATGTGGTGTAAAGAGATAATAAAGATTGAAAGATCTCTTCTTAAGGATTTTCTTATATAGAGCTCTCAAAGTTAGGCTTTAGATTCCTTCCGAAACCGTTTCTCCTTGAGATAAAAGTCAATTTTGCGTCCAAACATGTCCCAGAACGGTGTCAGGTTCGGCTAATACCTTGCCAACCTTTCCCGGCCGAACCTGACAATTGAAATTTACCCCAGGTGGTTGTTAGGTTCGGCTGACTCGATTAGATTACTTTTAAGCCGAACTTATCTCTGTAAACACTTCGAAAATCTTGTTTTTTAGGCTTTAGGTTCGGCTAACTCGTGATGATGAGTGATCAACCGAACTTATCTCTGTACACTCAAGTTTTTAGATTTTATTTTGGCCATAACTTCTTCATCCGATGTCGTAATGGCCTCATTCTTTTTGCGTTGTTTTCGTTTTTTTATTTTTTTCATGAAGATGACGATAATATCTCATTGATTTGAATGAGTTTCATTTGGACCTTGATATTCTACATTAGTAGACTTCACTATCGTTTGGGGTTAGGTTCGGCTCATTCGCAGTACTATTTTAAAGACGACCTTTAAAGTTTGGCTCATTCGTATTTGACTTGAAAAGCCAAACTACTTGTCATACATGCATCCGGATTATTGGGGATTAAAATTATAAGCCGAACTGTTCTTATTTATCAAGGTTCGACATACAAATTATCTGCCGAACTAACTCTGTTGCGACAAACTACATATAAAAATCAAATTTTTTGGTGAATTCAAGCTACAAAACGGACATTAAACAACGTCTACAACCATACCTATGTATTATTAGCATTGGGTTCCTCATCCATGTACTCATCTTCGGGATTTGGCTCCAAAAAATCATCATCTTGAGCTTGAGAAAAAAGTTTAGTTTGAGATTGAGTTTGAGTTTGGGTAAAATCATTTTCATAATCCAACAATTTATCACCTTCTTCTCAAGTGTGATCGGGCTCAAGCAATCTGGTTTGCTCCTCCTTTTGGTTTGAGACTTCAGTACAATGAGGATTTAACTATATCAGCTTTTATACAACACTGACTTCATAGAAATGATAACTATTATTCGATATCTCTTGGGATGTCCATTTGTTGGCCTTATGAAAGACACGAAATGAGAAGGTGTTTGAGAACAGGAAAAATACTTTTTACGGTGCGCTTCAACGTGCACTTTTCTGGTTTAATCTTTACTATAATCATGAGATAAGTGATCTGGAGGTAAAATAAAATATTGCGCATGTTCCTAATGAAGTAGATCATGAATGCAAGGCTCTTGAATATCCTTCTGTCAAAATTAATGTGTACGTGACATGGAAGAATGGTGCTTATGCATGTGCAGCAGTGGCTAGGGACCATAATAAAGACCGTCTAGGGGTTGGCACTCGTATTGGCAGAACTGATACCTCCATTTTTGCAGAGGCTGATGGATTTATTCTGGCAACTGAATTAGCGGCTTGGTTAAATAAAAAAGACATTATTATTGGAGGTGACTGTCAGGTGGTTTCTAGATGTTGCAATGCAGTTATGAAGAAAACACCCTGGAGACTTTGGAAGATTCTAGATGATATCAAAGAGGTTATAACCATCTTCGATAATTGTGACTTCAAATATGTCCCTGAAGCAAAAAATTATGTAGCTCACTCCATCGCCGGTTATGCTCTTTCTCACAACGCCCAAGCTATGTTGACTAAGCAGCTCTTGTTTGCATATTTTCTTCCTCTTATGATTGAAGTGGCAGAAAAAAAAAAGAAAAAATCTAATAAGGAGGAAGTGTGGGGGTTAATCCCACCATAAAGGTTTGTATTAATATTAGTTGTATAGAGAGGTTTGACAGGGTTGGGTTTGGTAGTGCGGCCATTCCAACTGGTTGGATTTGGCTTTACCCTAACAAAAAAAACAATATAGGGGCAGTTCCGTAATTCGGCTTTCTATTTTTGCACATCGAAGGAATTATTCATATTACTATGCACCAGTCAAACACCATGGCTTGCTATTTTTGCACCCATTTAGAGAATGGCAAATGGAAAATGGCAAACATATGTGCCAAAGTGTCAAATATTCCATTTAGGCGTACGCAACATAATTTTTAGCGAACGATAAAAATTCCATCGCTCGATGGTCATGATAACGCTCTCTGGTCATTACAGCGCCATCGCTAGTCTTGCTGTCGCTCGTCAGTATGATCATCGTTTAACAGTTCATCATCTGACGGCTAGGAATTCATCCCCTATAAATACCCAACTTCAAATTCATTTCAACCACACCATCTCAACTTCAAATTCATTTTAACATGACAAGTTTTCGCTACAACAAAGTGGCTAGCGCTCGATTCACTCGAGAAGAAGATGTTTCTCTAATTCGATGTTGGATATTAGTAGTAAGGAATAAAGATTTCAATTTAACGACTTTTAATTTAGAGGACACTGTGTTTTAAAGGTTTATGACGTTAAGTCATGTAAATTCAAGAAGAAAAATTGAGTGTCTTCTGGAAAGATATTGCTTCATCAATAATGACGTGATAAAATACATGCGAATTTTGTGGATGATTAAAGGGGATCATCCTAGGTTGTCAATCGATAAACTAAAAATGAGAGCTCATACCAAATTTTTTTGAAGACAACAGAAAACGTTTAAGCATGATGAATGCTATCAACTCAACAAGATTCATGCACATGGATTAATTTTAATCAAGTATCATGTAATGCAATTGTGATTAATTTGAATTGAATGTTGGAACTTAATAAAATTTAAATCCAGTTTCGATTTGAATATTTATTTAAAGATAGTTTTCATTAATAAAAACAAAAATATTACCTTAAAAATATTTAAATTAAATCATATCCATAAAACTACTCATTTCCCTGACCATTCCCTAATCATTTCCTCCATTACCATTAAAGATCCAATGGTCATGCTTTGTGGATCAAGAGTGTTATTCAATATTTTAGAGATTGAGCCGGTTTGATACTGACTTGGTGGTTGAGTATCTTCAGAATCGTCATATCCTTGAAAAGTAACATGACCACTCGGGCGGAGGGGATATGATAGCAATCTGTAAATGCGCGTGGGCTTGAAATGGTTGAATTGCTAATGTGGTTTATGCAATCGGGGTATAGAGAGTAGCTTGCCTAACTGCTTCAATGTTGAAGCCACCACCAAGAGTCATAGTGTCAGTTGAAAATTGGTTAAAAAAACGTCCAAGAATTTTACCCATGTCAATGACTTCATCACCTTTATGTACTGCTTGAGTATCTAACGTCGAACGACTTCTCAAAATTGTTTTTTCACTTCCACGACTCCGCTGACTTGATCCTCCAGAAATTGTACCTCTACCACTAGGACTTGTACTTTTACCACAAGGACTCATACCTCTACTACCAGGACTTGAGCGCACACCAGGACTCGTACCTCTACCACTATGACTTGTACCTGTACCATCATGACTGGAATATCATGGACTCATGTAAACATCATGCTTTCCATCAATATTTGCATCCCACCCAAGTATAATATTTGAAATCCCTGTAGTAGATCATGATAAGCGTTCAAATGGTTCTGGTAATGCTCAACTGCAACATCTACCCCCTAATGTGGATAAATCCGTTCGAGTGCACTAGGGGCAATCAGAACAATAACAATATCTCCAGTCATAGATAGAGACTGTACGTCCCAATAAAATGATAACATAGTCGACGACAAACCCGTTTGACTAGGATACGAAATGCATTGCTTGTGTTTGTTGGAGGTTGTTCATCACCAAGTGGCATCATACCCATAGATGGGAAATCCATCCAACCCAAATTTTGCGGTTGCATAACAATATTGGGCTTATGAATAATGTTAAACCAATAAAGGTATTCAGTTGTAGAGCTCGGCTTCTGTATCTAATTTTCAAATTCTTCCCAATGTGGACAACCCCTTACCAATTTCTCCCAGTCATCTCGAAAAATATCTTCACTTGGATAAAGGTTGGTGGATATCACATTTCTTCTCTGCAACTGAAGAAGTAGTCTTTGCTGTAATACCAAACACCCCATTAATAAATAGGACTGTATAACACAATATTCTTAAGGCTTAGCTCTAGCATTCTCTGGGCTTCCACTTCTTCGAACTCAGAGATTGTTTTATACGACATGGAAACATGGCTAAGGATTGTTCTACACAACTTTTGAATCCTCTAAAAAATGGAAACATGTTGACCATCTTCAATCTGCACTGTTTTTCTTTCAATTTTCGGCATCGTACTTCAGTATGACTGGAAAAACATTGGTGGGATTGAGAAAACAAGGTTCACAGAGCTGGAAATACACATACCACCAATATTGAAAATAATAACATTGTTGGTTACTGCTACATAAAAAGTGTGAAAAGGTTAGTGTTGATAAATTACCTCCAACACTCCCCAAAAACTAATAAAGATTTCTTTGGCTAGTGTTGAGAAATTACCAAGGGATATTTAAAGTTCTGATAAAATTGGAACCCCTAGCCATATCTTGGTGCTTGATTCGAGAAAACCAATTAACACCACTGAGCTATCATTTGGAAATATACACTGGCCTATTTTCCACAACATAAACACACGTTAGAGCTCCTCCTAACGTTCAGGTAAAAATATTTTTTATTATGTAGCCTATTGTGTTTCATATTCTTATACTAACGTTGTAAAAAACTTTTCAACCTAGCCGCCTGTAGATGGTGAAATTTGAATGAAGGGTAAAATGATCGTTTTGGGTAAATTTAAAGACCAAGGATAAAATAGTAATTTTACATATCATGGGAAAAATGGTTATTCAGAAGCTCCTCAATGTCCACGACAAAAATGGAGTTCAAAGGATGAGGCTCAACACATAACACTACACCAAATTTAAGGATTAGTAACTAGATTTCGCAACAGCTTTGTCTTTGTTGCAAACTTTTAGTTGCGAAAGATTTGCAACAGTTCATCTTCGTTAAAAAACTCGCAATTGTTTGGCGTTGTTACAATTCACAACAAAACTGTTATGTACGCGTACCACTCATGCGTGTGGAAGCCCACACTTTCAAGCTGACTCAGTTTCAGCTCATTCAGATACTGGGAGTCAGCTTCAAAACTGACTCGATCTTTATGATTATCGAGATGATCTTTCTCTTCATTTCTCTACCTCTCATTCTCTTATCTCTTCCTCCCTCGTTATCTTCTTCGATTTCCTACGCCTCTCTTGTGCTCTTCTCTACCATAAAACCTAAAATATATACCTTTACTTCCTGATTTCTTATCAAACTAACTTCAGAAGTCAGAACTTTGTCAACCTAGAAACCCTTTTCAGTAATAAGCCCTAAAATCTATCCTAATTTTTTAAACCCTAGAAAATGATTCTGATTGTTTACATGTCTTGACACTCACAAAGAAGAATCACGTCGATCCCAAGGTAATTAAGGTGTTTTTTCCTGTTAATCGAGAAGAGGAGTTAGAAAATGTCGATGAGGATTTCAATTGATGAAGAAGAGATTAGGGTTTGGTGGTACCAAAATTAGAAGTTAATTCAAATACCGCCAACCGAAGTTTAATTCAAATTAATAAGATTAGATATCTAATGCTGATGGTCGATTCTAGTTTGGATGTTCATGATAATTATTTCAAAGAACAAGAAGAGGGGTTTGTTTTGTGATATAAATACTTGTTGTTTCCATAATTAGGGTTTTAGGGGTTTGTTTTATTTTTAATTATTGATTCAGAGTTGATGATATTGAGAAGCGACATCAGTTTGCAATTCAATTAGGGCTTTTTTTCTTTCTGGTTTAGAAGTTCCGAAGGAATTTTTTTTGGGTATATTAATTAAATACCCTTGGTTTTGACACCCAAAAAATATACACTTGTATAACAATAAATATACCCCTATCATTTGAAAACCTTATCTATTAAAAAATAAATTACCTTAATACCCTCATTTATAATATTATTTTTCATTTAAAAACCTTATTCCTTAACAAATTTTTTTCTCTATTACTTCACAGCTACCACCACCACCAGTACCGCCGCCACCACTACTCCGCCACCACCACTAACTAACTACAACCACGACTAATTTTCCAGCACCGTCACTAATATTCCACCAGCACTAGTCGATGTTGTCTCCGTTGCTGCTGTTGCCACCACTGCCGCTATCAAAATTCGGTGTCAACAACCGAAGTTGACCCAAAAATTAAAATTTCAAAAATAACTTTACTAATAACTGGAAAATATTCCAGTTCAGTTGTGCCAACAATGGAAGCGGGATCAACATTGGAAGTTGACCCAAAAAGGTGGAACTCAGGAACAATGTTTTCAGATTATAGTGTCAACAACCAAAGTTGATCCCTTTAAGTGGGATCAATAATTGAAGTTGATCCCATTAACTGGGATCAACAATGGAAGTTGGTCCACAAAAAATGGGATCAACAGTTGGAGTTACCATTTATATGAGTCTATATCCCGTAAAAACCAATAAACCTGGAACCTTCAAACTGACATATCCTTAAGAAACACAAAAATAACATTCATAAAAATAAATCAGAATGTATGTAATTAGAAACATAACAAGTCCATAGAAAAAAGCATAAAAAAAAGAAACATTCAACTAGTATGAAACCTAAAAAAGGGGCAAAAAAAGCTGTAGTGAATCAAATCAACACATCAAGCCCTTTCGTGCTAGAAAAGTGAATCAAAAATATGTGCAGCAACCATCTTTGGCCTGCAACAAATAAAGTTTGACAAAAAAAAAATGACATATACGAATGAGTGAACTTGGCTTGAGTTGAACACACATCATTGACTTGGAGTCAGTCATCTACCATTGCACCACAAATTAAACATCTGAAGAACTTTACAACTACAAAATCCAACACCACCACCACTATCATTAGTAGAATAAAAAATACACGAACACAACAAGAAATTAAACTAATTTTTTTAACGAACATGATTTAAAACTACAAGCATGACTATACTAATTAAAGGAGATGCTATCAACAATAGGAGTCAGTAGTTGATCTCATAAAAAATGATGTCAACAACAAGAGTTGACCCCATAAATGGGATCAACAACAGTAGTTGATACTCGTGAACTTGAAGGTAAAGAGTAAGGTAACAAAAGTAATAGTTACCTCAGAGTTTTCTTTGAAACCAAGCATTGATATTCTTGTATTTATCATTCCAGCCTCACCACCACCAACAATCACATAGAATATCCACCACCACCAACAATCACACAGAATATCCACCACCACCACCAACACAAAAACCAATACCACCACTATCTCCATCAACAATTTCAATATTCTAACCTCACCACAACCATCATTCCAACCAGAACCACCACAATCTCGATCATCAATTACAACATTTCTTCCATATACATCATCAGTTCCAACCAAAACCACCGCAAATCTACATCGTCAATTTCATCCACATATCCACCAATTATAATTACACCACCACCACCATTAACAGAATGTTAAATAAGATAAAGAAAATATCAAAATTTTTTTATGATGATTCAATCTGCAGATTCAGTTATTAATGATGATTTTCGTCGCCGATTCCCAAACGATGCTCGAGATCAGGTTTTAGAATGCAGTTTCTCGTTGATTTACTAGATTTAGGGATTGTAATTCATAATCAATCCAAATATATTGCTTATGAGGTGGTGGTTGATTTGGTAGAAGTGTATAACACGTGTTGGAGATAAAGGAGTAGTAGTGGTAGCGATGATGAAGACGTTGGTGGTGGTGCTGTCTGGAAAGATAGAGAGAAGAGAGGAATGTTTTAGATCTGAAATGACAGGGGAAAATAAGTATACTCGATAGATCAAGGGGGGGTCAAATTTTGTATCAACGATTTAACGGATCTCCTTGTAATAGATGAGGGGTATATTTATTGAGTGAAAAGGATATTTGTGAAACCCTTCAAAACAAGGGACATTTATATAATTACCACATTTTTTATTAGTATTTGATTGGTTGTTTATTCGGTTAGGTTTTTTATTTTGTTTAAGTCGTGTAAATCTATTTGGAGTTTCGAGTTGTGATATTTTTGTTATCAGCGGTGTACTGTGTGGATAATGTTGGAAATCAGTTCCCTTAAATTGATCGGAATGGTATTGAATTAGGGTTACAGATCATAAAAGTAATGAAATTAGAAAATGGTGGTTGTCTTCCTGTTGATGGTGGTTTTTAGGTCAAAGCTGAAATTGTAAAACCTGGCATTTAATGTTCCGTCACTCCGCAAAGAAATGGAGAGCCATACAAAGGTGATGAGTGTCCAATCTCTTCACTGGCGCATTTATTGAGCAATTCAATATATTCACATGAAATTTACCCATAATGGTGCATGTAGCAAAAATCCAAGATACTCTGTAAATTTCAACACCTTGCTTATATTATTCACTAATGTAAGGCCATCTGAGTACTTTTCCTGTGTTAGGTTCCCTGGCAGAACCCTTAATATTGATATGGCATGACGGATTTGTGTTCACTCGCAGCAGAGTAGCACAGATTTCCAAATATCAAGGTTAAGGCCCTTGCACAAAATGATCAGTCAGAAAGCATACTGCTCTCTGTAAATTCTGTGTCAACACATAAATTATGCTTAAGCAACTAAATAATTGATCCACCGCTGATTAATAGGTGCAAAGTCCTACTAAAAATCAGAAATCAAAGAATAACGAAGCCGCGGAGAAGGAGCAGCGATAAGAGGAACCATGGCCGTGCCATAGGTCAGCCGGCGCCACTTGGCCACGCCCCATGCTGATTAACCGGCCCTTATTCCTTTGTCGACCAATCAAGTCTCTTTAAACTTGCCACGCGTACCAAAAAGGTGGTAATGCCCATGCTTGGCCGCCCCTACTTTTGTTGACCAATCAGGTTGCTCTAAACCTGCCACAACTTTAAAAGAGGTGGAAATTGTGTCAAGAGGTCGCCATACCAAGTCGGCTTCCCAAAACAACACCAACATGCCAAACAACATGCCAAACATGCCAATCGCACATGCCAAATGGGCATGCCAAGTGCACACGCCAAACACGCCACTTACCGCGAAAACACGCCAAACTTGCCAACCCACTCTCCGTGCGTGACCAGCTTCACAACGGACTTGAATTTGGCTAGCCTAGACCATAGGCGCGGCCATACTCTAGTGGCGGTGGTTGAAACCCTAATTTCTAATCGTGGCACAAAACTATGCCACCTCGGGCCCGCAACATGCCACAAGCCGTGCAGACTTAGGAAACCCTAAAAAAGGCGCCACACCATAGCCACCAGTGAAAATATTTGATCATGTGGCCGTTTCTACACAGTGGCCTGCCTATGGATCCTTCGACATGACTCTGGCATCGTTTTTATAAAATACCATGCCATGGCCTCCTACCGCATGCTACACGCCATATATTCTAATTAGGGTTTCTACATGTCAAACCCTAATTTATGCAAAGTTGCCGCGCCAACCGAGCCAAACAATGTTCCACAGAACATGGGGATCAATGTGGCCATTGAAACTGATGTTTCCACACCACGTTTGAGTCTAACACCAACGTGCCGCTGGCATATACAAACTATGCCAGCCATGCCGCAATGCCGCTGGCATCCACAAAAGGCGCCATTGTGCCACTATCAGGCGCCAACAGAAGGTAGCCATAATCAACAACTATCCTTCCTCATGAGATGCAATCTCAGCCATCCAAGTTCGCCACCATGATGGCAAGCTTTTGGCAAGTTTTGGGCGACCAGCCGCCTAAATCTAGTGGGAATGGCTACGCCAGGCACCACTTGCACCAGCGTGCCACTGGCATGCACGATCCATGCCATCCATGCCGCACTGCCACCGGAATACAGCGTGCGGCGTGCAATATGCCTGTTACAAGAAAGTGTCATAAAGTGGGGCGGTTAGTGATGGCAAGAAGTAATGGTGTAAACGACTCCTTCATTAGGGAAGCATAAATTCTGACGTTACATGTTACTCTACTCTCTCACTACTCAATCGTTTTCACTCCCTACGAGACCAGGGTACATTTTATTACAACTTGTATAAATAGGTTTCACCTATTTCCATCAGACAACAAGTTTCGGTCGGAGAACAACATAGTATCCAGAAATCACCTGGTAGCTTTCCATTCCGCTAGCCTTCCATTCTTCTAGCCAGTTCTACTTTATGATACAAGTCATAAACAACCACACCTTCAGGATCAACAATTCTGGTCTCAGCACTTTCTTCGCTTCCCTCCCTAAGACCAAACCTTCTCCTTCACTTTGTGACCTAAGCAAGCCTGGAACGACCATTTCTTGGTTTAGGACAGGATTGTACAGATTGATCTCTTGAATCAAAAGTACTCCCATGCAGTACATTGTTCAGGGTTTAGACTCGTTTCTCGTCCACACACACAAATTTACCAAAACCAGAACAAACCGTTTTCACCCACAAACAATTGGCGACCACAGTGGGAGATTAATCTCTCGGTTGCAATATCAATTTCCAATTTCATTTTTCAATCCCGATCTCAAGATGGTAGAACTCAGGTCCGGATCAACAACAAACCCTGAAAACATCATACTCGGTATTAATGTTCCTTCCAGTGGCATTAATACACCACCTGTCAACACCAATGGCGCGAAAATTGTTCCTTCAGGCGTTACGCCTCCGATCACCAGAGCCAGAGCCGCTTCCGCCACCCCCATTGTTTCTTCAAGTGTGACGCTCCCAGTCGTCACCAGAGATGTTGTCACTCCACCATCAGGACGAGAGACCGGAGGAGCCAGAGGAATCCAACCCCTTATTACCATTGCTGATTTGATGGAAATCCAAAATTTTTTTCCTAAGGCTCAGATGGACATGGCCACAACTCAAAAGGAGCGAAACAATGAACATCCGAATGATTAGTCAAGGGATTCAGATTCGGGCGTTAGATTTTCATAAACGAAATGTGACCGAACATCAATTGGTGGAGTAGTGCATTAATGCTTTTTGGGGACTCTGTTCACAAGACCATGTAATTTATGATGGAGCATGTGTTTGAGATTTTTTATTTCTCCAAGGTGCAGCGCCGAGATATATTTTCAAGCTCTCAGCCGTGTTGCGTTGGCGCTTCGAACTTTTATCCAGGAGCCGCTTCAAATTTTCGCTCCAGAAGCCGCTCCGCTTCAAAGTTTCGCTTCCAGAACCGCTCGGCTTCAACGTTTCACTCCAGGAGCCGCTTCAACGTTGTCTCCAGAAGTCGCTCCGCTTCAAGGTTTCGCTCCAGAAGCCGCTTCAACGTTCTCTCCAGAAGCCGCTTCGCTTCAACGTTTCTCTCCAGGAGCCTCTTCAACGTTCTCTCCAGAAGTCGCTCCGCTTCAACGTTTCGCTCTAGGAGCCGCTTTAACGTCTCACCTCCAGAATCCGCTCCTCTTCAACGTTTCGCTCCAAAAGCCGCTTCAACGTTCTCTCCAGAAGCCGCCACTCCTTCCTACCAAGATTCTTTCCCGTAGCCGCCACTCCTCCCTGTCAAGGATTGTGATCGCAGCCGGCCAAATCTCTTCTGATCACAGCTGCTGCCAAGAATCGTTGGTGCTCGTTTGTTGATACCAGCCAGAGCTTCACCATATCAGCAACCACTACAAAGAATATTTCGCCCATGTGATGTTCCAAGCATCCCATCAGAGAGAGTACAATAAACTTGTATAAAATTACAGAGGCGTGGATTCAAAGAGGTACACTCAAAGTAAGCTACACTTGGGAACTGAAGCCTCCTTCAGGTTTAGAAGTTTAAACGCAGTCACTGGTGGGCCCGGGAAAGCGTATAAAATTGAAGCGAAATGAAACGGGCCTACAGTAATACCGCAAGTGCACGGTCGTCGGTTGTAGCTCGTGCAAGTACGGGTCGATCCACAGAGACTGGGGGTGTTTGGAGTTTCTAGCTATTTGGGCTCTAAATTGCTATTGGGCTTCTAATTGTGCTTTGGGCTTAGTGGGTTTTTGTAACAATGAAATGGTTTTGGGCTCAATGGGCTTTTGGATTGACTGTGAACTTATGGGCTTTTGGTCTTTTGAATTGCACTGGGCCTTGGGCTAACAGTGACTGTGAATTGGGCTCAATGTCTTTTGATGTGAACTGGGCCGTTGGGCCTTAGGTTTCTAAACAGATACAGTGGGCTTTTGTAATGACTGGACTTGTAGCCCAGAATTGAACTGGACCTGGAGCAGCAGCAGTGGTGGCTTCAGCAGCAGCAGAAGCAGCGCACAGCAGCAGCAACAACAACAGCAAGTAGTAGCAGCTGGGGGAGAACTGGCAGCAAGGCCAGGGAAGGAAAAGGGCAGAAAAGCCAAAAAGACCTAGTGCAGCTGGAGCTAAACAAGGCAGCAGAGCACTAGGCCAAGGTAAAACATGGATATTTACAATGGCAAAAGCAAACAACAATGATGATGGTGAAGGTGACAATGGCATATACATGGAAGCAACACAGGGAAAAAGGATGCGAATTTACAATGGCATGGCAGTGATAAATCAAAGGCAATGGCCAAGGGCCAAAGGCAAAGGAAGAACAGGGCACAAAACAGTTATAAAAACAGCTATAAAAACAGTGATAAGAAGCCACAAAAACAGATAGATAACAAAGAAGAACAGGAAAGATGCTAGGCAGTGGCTGTTTTTGGTTAAATCCTTGTCCCTAATGGAGCTAGGTGGAGGTTCTAGCCTGCCTATGTTCCAGGGCATACATAAATGGAATGGAAGGAGAAGAAGCTTGTCCAACTGTTTTACTCCTAGCATTGACTGTCTTTTAACATCACAATCAATCACAAGCAACAGTGGACACTAAATTCCTCCATTTCTCAATCAGCTCAATTTACATGAATTCTAACCTAAACTTCCACCACTAACAGTGAACAACAAGTGATAAGAAAGGCACAAAACAACAAACAACAATGGAGATAAACAGTGAAGCAAAGACAATAAAATGACAGTGTAATAAACCAAGGCCTAAGCCAAGGGCAGTGATGTGAAGAAAACAGTAAAGTAGAAATAAGAAAACAATGAAGACAAGAGGATGATCACTAGGACGTTGAATCCACCATTAACCTAAGGGATATTCTAATCACAGCTAAAATAATTACCAAAGTGCTAATTGTCTGATTAAAGCACAACTAGTCTAAGGGCTTAGCAACACTGAACATGAGCTGCACATGATGAAGACTATCTCAGCTGGTTCATAATTTCATCTAGTCCTAGCATTTGCGATTCAGAACATACATAACAGAAACAGTACAGAACATTACATCAAATGGAGAAACTGAACAATACACAGAACATGGAAAAACATGGATAGCAAAACATGAATTGAAACAAGATAAACTAAAACTGAATTTGGAATTAAAATTGAAAATTAAAATTAAATCTACAAATACAAAACAGGGAAGAAAAATCTACCCAAGAGGAACTGGCTAGTCCAGCCCTCATGGGGATACACTGGCTAGTCCAGAGATGATTCCAACACTCACCCAATATCCCCTTTTATACCCAATTACATAATTAGGGTTTACACCCTTTTCACCCAAAAATTCCCAAAACAGTAGACATTAGGGTTCTACCTAATGTGCCAGAAAATCACAGTTAGGTTCAATTACCTACCATATATCACCCACTTTATCTTCTCCATGCTCTATCTCAACCTAATTAGGATTTATGTAAAAAACCCCAAATTGACAGAACTAGGGTTTGGTAAATTCTTACCCAAATTGATGCGATTACACGCTACTGACTTCGACCCATTATTCTCCTTAGTCTCCTGCTCCTCTCCATGCCTCTGATTATCTCCATCTCATCATCCTATTTCACCTATTTCACACCTAGGATTTCTGTGGCGTGAGAGGAGGTGAAATTGGTTGTTGAGGGAGGTGTAGAGTGTGCTAATGATGAAGGGTTAGGTGTTTGGTGGTGTTTAGGTGGCTATGGATTAGGTGGTGGCGATGGCAGTGGCAGTGGCAGGTGGTGGTGGTTCTGCAACAGGGATGGGTGAAGAAGAAAGAAAGAAAAGAAGAAGAAAGAAAGAAAAGAAGAAGAAGTGGTCGATTTGGAGGTATGGGTATTAGGTTTTTAGAGTGTTGAGCGGCTTCATCAAATTTTGATGTTATGTGACTCTGAGCTGCGGGATGCGAAGATGGTTGGTAGATCTAACGGTGAGATGAGAGATGAATCGCTGCAACCGTTGGATTTTGAAACACAACGAAGTCAACGGTGTTAGATGATGTTAGGTACTGTAGTGTAGATCGGGAGTATCTAGTTTTGATGCACAGGCATAGAAGCGATCGTTGGATTCAACTACAATCTAATCTGAAGGCTTGGAATTTAGGCGCTGTGGTGTTTGTCAGAGACTTCAGATTTTGATGCTCTACGAAGGAGCGACCGTAGGATTTCGATGTAGTCCCATCTAACGGCTGAGAATGGAGGCGGTTATGGATATAGAAAATGGGTTTGGGTAAGGGTTTTGGGCCTTGGGTATGCCAAGCCCATATCTTCTTTAAGAACAATTCTTCCTTCTTGAGCCCATTCCTAGCTCTTTGGACTTGTGCGCACCATTCTTCGCGGCTTCCTTGCGTA